>NC_090257.1:38449128-38539128 GCF_037325665.1 Littorina saxatilis
CTGTAAATGTAACGTGTTTTTTTTTCTTCTGGCAATAATTAAACGTTCCAATAACCTATCATTCCTGTTTGTTTGTTTCTCAACCAGTGACAGATACTCCGAAAGCTGATATTCGCACACGCTTGAGTTTTTCTACTGTAAGTTCAACATTTACGCAACAAAACTTTGTATCATCACACGTTCAATTAGAAGGAAGATTGCGGTTAACTCGAATCTGCTTACAGTGAAACGCCACACCCCCCCCCCCCCCCCCTGTCTCTCTTACGACCCCCTTTTTACATACCCCAGTATCCCCTTCCCGTACAAATCTTGGTATGACAGATATTCTGTTTTAACCTCTGCTTTATGACCTGATTTTTGTTCTCCCGAAGTCTGTGGTCTTACAAGCAGGGGTAGGCTACAGTGGCAACCCCTTTTAAAACCTACATAAATTTGAGAAATTCAGGTCGTAAAAAGGAGGGAGTCTTCAAATGGGGGTAAATTTACAGAGGTTATGAACAGAAAATCTCAAAAAAGCAATGATGTGGGAATGTCGGGTGTAAGGACAAGGATATATAGCACAGGCAGAGGAGCATACAATTAAGACACCGAAGACAGAGGTTGCTTTAACTTATCTTTTTATTGAAGGAAATATAACTAAAAATAACCACTCAGGTAGCTTATCTAAATCATAAATATTCCAAACAGTTTAGCTAAATTTGGTAACAACTAGAAACAATGCTATAAGTTATAAAATAGAAACAATAAACAGAACTCTAATACAAGAAATAGCAATGCTTACATAAAACCAGAAATAGCAATTATGAATTATTCTAGTAGCCAAAAATAGGAACTATGAGTTCTGGTATCTACCAGTACCAGAATCAGAAACAATATATGTATTTAGTGTCAAACCAGAAACATAAACTATGAAACCAGAAATATAAACTATGAGTTCTGGTATCAACCAGAAACAATATTTGCCAGAAAGCAGGGAAAAAAGGATTATTCTTATTCTGGTAGCAAACCAGAAACAGTATACTATATATTATATGTGTATATCTGGTGTAAACCAGAAATATAAACTATGAAACCAGAAATATAAACTATGAGTTCTGGTATCAACCAGAAACAATATTTGCCAGAAAGCAGGGAAAAAAGGATTATTCTTATTCTGGTAGCAAACCAGAAATATATGTGTATATATATATAAATGTGTATATCTGGTGTAAACCAGAAAGCAGTGTAAAGAAGAAGGCACTAAAAAGAAAAGAAAATACAATTATAAACAACATGCCTTCTAAGTCACACATGACATAATACAAAGCATAACCCACTGAATGTGTCATTTGTCAAAATAATCATGACAAATATAGACAAGTAACAATACAGCCAAAATCCTGCAGACACAGCATTCTCTGAAAGAGAATCCACAGTGAGTTAAACAACTCCACAACAGCTAATGTCAAGGGAAGTAACCAACATCTTCCCTTAGGCCTAAGCCTTGCATAGGAAAATGCTTTACATAAATTAACCAACTGCATGAACCGCGACTGAATAATAACGACAAGAATAAGAAAGATAACTCAGGCATGGGGTAAGCGCAAGCGCAAGCGTTAGACAACAGTCTATTACTTTACAGGGAAACGCGACTAAATCATATCGCTTTAGATTAAAAGTCTGTTTTGCTCCTATGCAACTGCACAAAATGTTAGGGTTTTATGTCGCAAAGTTCTTCTGTAGGCAAGCGCCTTTAAAGTGCAACATGAGAATTAACAGTCAAAATTGTGCATCCTGTAGACAATATCTTCCTATTGTCTGAGATCTTAACTCAGAAGATCTTTATCATTCTCATGCCTGAATTCATCAAAGGAATGATAATCAAAACTCACATGATTATGTACAGGTAAAAGGGTAATACAAATGAAGACTAGCAAAATATCAGAGTATGAAAATGCATGTGACAAACAGAGTAGAACCAGTAGAGTGACACAGGACAGAATACATAACATGACTGGCTCACACAAAGCCAGACAAAAGACAGGGAAGGTAAGCCATGTAATGTGTATCAGGGGCGGACCTAGGGGAATGGAGGCGCTCTGACATCATTACACGGGGGACGCCGGTCAAAAATGGCGGACACTACTCTTACATCAGCCAATCAACCGCCAACGACATACGGCTTGAAATGCAGCAACATGATCAAACACATGAAACGTAACGCATCACAAAACTTCATAAAGCATGTCATTTTGTTGTACACTTCGCCTACAAAGTTACGGTTACAGTACTGGAAACAAAGAGCGATCCTCAGCGAAGCGAAAACTGAGAACTTCTTTGTTCCTCAACAAACTGGCTACGAAGCGGAATTCCGTCCAGCAAAGTATTCAAATCCCTTCTCATCGAAAACCGAAATCTGAGAAAGGTTCGACTTACCTTACCGGACTTCATCGTTATTAAAACTGTCCTTGTACAAAGGAGATCTAACATAGGTCTACTCGACTTAAAATATAGTGGGACAAGCTTTTCATCGAGTTCATTACCCAAAATATATGTGTCAACCATAATTCCCGTTCATCAATTGTAGGGGTTTCTGCGCCTAAATCGTAAATAGGTAGCTTTACGGGCCAATGGCACTGGGGGCTTAACTTTGGGCTTTTAACCGACTACTACTCAGACTTTACTGATCTCCAGAAATAATATGTGATGAAAATGGGAAAAAGATCGCAACGATACACATGGGTCTTCTCGACATAAAATATTGCGAGACAGGCTTTTTCTCAGCGAAAACGAAACGTATGAGAACGAGTCTGCCTTACTTGATTCTTACGAGTCTTTAATTTACAAGACTCTAAAACAACTTTAGAACAACTGGTCATCAAATATTAGAAGTTACTAACGCTCAATTTCAGCGCCAAATCATAAAAGTAATTAGAAACTGATCTAGAAAACACATCTCTCCGCTAGATCAAAATGGCGTCATCAACTCTGACGCGAGACCGGTCGGACATCGCCCGGGACCAAATCAGCGTCAAAATGTACATATGCAAACATCATAGCATCAAATGAAACATAAAAATGAAGCAAAAGGAATGAATAAAGCATTTAGTTACTTACAGATTCTCCTCAGTGAGCACACTTGGAACCTAAACACAAAACTGCGGCTGACGCTAGTCGCGAAACACAAGAGCACGAATTCACAAGTCGCGATAAATTTGGGCAGAGGTTCGATACTTTCACGACAACAACATATGAGCAGCACCCAGCTCACTCGATGATACTAAACGCGTTTTCTCTCCTCTACTCTAAATGTTCTCCCTTTTAAAGGCTGGTCACTTCCGGTAAACAATAGGAAGAATACCTGGGTGTCAGACAACGGGGGGCGTCGTCTTAAGATGCCTGCCCAATGGAAGGGATCGTTACCGAGGCATGAAGCCGTGTCGGTCGGGTGTCAAGCACCGGAAATATTACGCACACCGGATAATGCTCATTAGATTACAAGCAGTGTCAAAGCTGATACACAGAAGGGGGGGGGGGGGGGGGTAAGAGACTAAAACCTCCAAGCTACCTGGCATCTTCAATGATTGTACCCTGTCAAAAGAAATGACACCCACTTGACAAAACGCCGTCCAACGATACAGACAGGCTGGCGGCACATTACATAACGACCACCTAAACCTGAGATAAGAGATTAGAAATGCATCCGGTCGGTGTCTACCCTACGATAGTAAACACACAATAAGGTACAATGCACAAAGACAACCAGGTATTATTTAGTCACTCCTTAGGCACTGATGGTTAGAGGTTACGCTGCTGCTTCTCATCATTTCAAGTTAGGGATTTAGCACAAAGGGCATTTTTTAAATGTAAACCCAATGTGACTAGCACACACACACACAGGGAATAGCTATAGGCAGGGGAGGCAATTGGGTCGGGCAGGAGATAACACACACAAAGAGACGGGGCAGGCCACTTGGCTACATCCCCCCCAGCTCTATACCAACCTGCGCCCTCGCAGGGAGCAAGTTCAACAGGAGCCTAAGATACAACCTGGAGCTGACTTAAACAGATCATCCAAGGTGACATCTAACAACTCAAACAACAATAATACAGGAAACACAACCTCCCTTGCCAACATATTAGTGAAGGCACGCCCAACTCAGGGATATGACACAAGACAACAAGATGCATTGCAGAAAAGGCAGTCAGGAACCCGCTATTAAGCCAAGAGAACCTGAAACACCATAAAGCTTGTCGTCAGGATCATGGATGCCGCTGACCACTGCTAATCCTGAAATATCCTTAACAACGCCGGAGAACATAACGGCCTGAAACCACAAGCACCCTGGGGTGACAACAACAATCTGGTACATACAAACAAATACAGATGTAAATTCTAAGTGCTCAAAGAGGGAACCGAACCAAAAGTAAAATGCAAAACCATAAAACATTTTAAGAAAATGCAAAATCAATGAATTTCACAAAATACCCAAGGTAATAGAAAAATAAGATGAAGTAAATATCAATACTGATGATCCATGAATACAGTATGGCGAGTCCTTATCTCACGAATGGCACATGGCCCACATGACAGCAGCACATTGTTTTCCTGACTGTTCACAATAGGCTCATGGCAGGGTTATGACAGCGGCACACTTATTATTTACACAAGTCCGACTGTTCAAATTAATATGGCGAGTCTCTGTCTCACGAATGGCACATGGCCCACATGACAGCAGCACATTGTTTTCCTGACTGTTCACAAGAGGCTCATGGCAGGGTTATGACAGCGGCACACTTATTATTTACACAAGTCCGACTGTTCAAAAATATGAAATCAGGTGTAGCACATCACTGCTCAGTAGGAAAGCAATCTTTGTCTGATGCGCTGTGAGCGGCGAGGTGCAAGCACAGCAGCTGGAGGAGGGACCAGAGGTTCTGGGTCTCCAGCCAGAGGCTGGTCTGGGACACATGCTACCTCTGGAACACGAAGCGCTGGGGCTGGGACTGGAGGTGCCTGGGGCTGAGGAACTGGTGCAGGGGCTGCTGGCTGCACCAGAGGAGGCTGGAAGGGTGGGGGAAAGACTGGGCGTGCCAGGCAGACAGTGCCCCGGTCAGGGAATTTTGGGGTAGCTGGGACAGGGGCAGGTGGCGTGAGGGGTGTCGCAGGGGGTGCGATGGGGACAGCAGCAGGCATGATGTCGTCTCGGCTGAGGGTCTTCTCACCACCCCCAGCGACAGGACGAACGACATACACCTGGGAGCCTGGGTAGGGTCGAGCTGTTACCACATACAGCTCAGACCGCCACTGGTCCTGGATCTTGCTCCTGCCCAGGGTCCGGTTCTTGATGTAGGTGTAGTCACCTACATGGAGGGGGTGATCTGCTGCTTTCTTGTCTGTCTGCTGGCGCCTCTCTTCAGCTGACTTTTGCAAGTGCTGCTTGGCGCGTGCATGGGCTTCCTGGAGTCGCAAGCGGTGCTGCCGAACCCAGTCAGTGGCTCCAGCAGTTGCTTCTCCAGCACGGCCAAGGAGATGGTCGATGGGCAGACGGGGCTCCTGCCCAAAGAGGAGGAAGTGGGGGGAGAAGCCAGTGGATGCATGGGGCGTGGAATTGTACGCCTGAAGCAGTTCTGGCAGGTGTATTGGCCATCGTCCCTTCTTTTCAACAGACAGTGTGCGCAGAAGGTCGTGAAGAGTTCTGTTGAAGCGCTCACACTGTCCGTTTCCTCGCGGGTGATATGGTGTTGTCCTGGACTTGTTGATGCCATACAGCTCACAGAGGGCCTGGACTACCTTGCCCTCAAAGTCTCTGCCTTGGTCGCTGTGGAGCCTCTCCGGAACACCATATCGCTGAAACCACTCCTGGACCAGCACCTTAGCAACGGTTCCTGCCTCTTGGTTGCGTGTTGGAACCGCGAGGGAGAATTTGGTGAACACGTCCGTGATCACTAGGACGTTCTCCCTGCCGTCTGTGGCAGTCTCCAGCTTGGTGAAGTCCATCGCCACCACTTCAAGGGGGCGACTGGCGAGGAGGTGGCCAGACGTGGTGTGGAGAAAGGGCTTCCGGCCTAGGACGCAGCGTTGGCAGTTTGTGACGTAGCCCTTGACGTCGCTGAACATCCCAGGCCAGTAGACGCGCTGTCTGAGGAGTTCCATGGTCCGGTCGTAGCCTTGGTGGCCCATGTTGTCATGCAGGGCAACCAGAACGTCTGGTCGCAGGGAGCTTGGCAGCACCAGCTGCTCGAAGTGGCCGCCTTTGGAGTCTGCCACTTGACGGTAGAGGACCCCTTTCTCCATAAACAGCTTGTTGCGCTGCTGAAGGAGCGTCCGCAGCGGGGGGTCTCTGACATCATGGGGTCTCTCAGGCCAAGACCTGAGGACTGGGCCGATGGTGGCGTCCTCGTCCTGCAATCGCCTGAGGTCCTCGGGGGAGTGATGGGGAAGGGTGTCCGTGGTTGGCTCTGCTGCCTTGAAGCTGACATCAAGGGGCAGTGGTGGCTGTCCATGCACCTCTGGCACTGGATCGAGAGCAGCCCTCTCGCACCACATCTCTTGCTCTGTGGCCAATTCTGGGGGGACAGGGGTAGAGGACTGGTCAGGGAGGGAATCAGGGGGTAGACGGGACAGGGCATCAGCAGGGTTAATCTTCCCGGGGCGGTAGCGCAATGTGAAGTTGAACTGGGTCAGTTGAGAGGCCCAGCGTTGCTCCAGCGCCCCAAGTTTTGCCGTCTTCAGGTAGGTGAGGGGGTTGTTATCCGTTATCACCTCAAACTCAGCGCCGAGAAGGTAGTGGCGGAACTTCTTGCACGCGGCCCACTTAAGAGCAAGCAGCTCCAGCTTGAAGCTGCTGTAGTTAGCACAGTTCTTCTCAGTGGGCTTGAGTCTCCTGCTGGCGTAGGCAATGACGCGTTGCTTCCCATCTTGGACTTGGGAGATGATAGCACTGAGTCCATCATGACTGGCATCAGTTTCCAGGATGAACGGCTTCTCATAGTCGGCGTAGCCCAAGACGGGAGCTGTTGTCAGGGCCGACTTCAGGGACTCAAAGGCTGTCTGGTGTCGTTCAGTCCACAGATGGTGGATGGCTGCCTTCTTCTTCTTGCTTCCTTTGCCGCCTTCTGTCACGAGGTCATGAAGTGGTCCGGCCAGCTTGGAGAATGAAGGAAGCTGCGGAGGTCTGTGGTGGTCTTGGGCAGTGGCCAGTTCTGAACAGCCTCAATCTTCCCGGCTTCGCAGCTAATACCGTCCGCTGAAATGGTGTGACCCAAGTAGACTACCTCTCTTCGCAGGAACTGGCACTTCTCTGGCTTCAGCTTAAGGCCCGTCTCGGTGATACGCTGGAGGAGGCGCTCAAGGTGCTGCCACACTGTTCCATTTGGTGCGGAGATTTGCACTTTCAGCTGAACTTTTCTTCGAGCTAGCTGGCTTACTATAGCGACCCTGCCGCGCTGCCGGTGACCCGCTTTCCCTTTCGCGCGGAACACACAAAGGCGCTTCCTACTCTGGAACGGTGTACAGCTAGCTAGCTGTGTGTGCCACATGGCGCCAGTTTGAAAAAATATGTGATTCTTGGTGTGAAAAAGGGATCGTTTCAGTGACTTACGCTTGGGATTATGTTCATCTTGTATATTTTGTTACTTGAATATACAGGCATTGTGTTGGTGCAAACTAGAGTTCAGATATTCGACTCGTTTTGTTTGATTTTGTGGTAATACTAATATCACTGGCACTCAGGCCTTGTTCTTTGTTCCTGTTAAAAGAAACAGAATTTGCGCGTTGTATATCAGTTTATAATCACACTGAATACTGATAACAGCCACCGACTGTGTTTTTATTTTGCCGTCCGTAAGTACTTAGTCTTAACTGTGTGATAGAGTGAAAACAAGTTTCGCTCCAGGTGTTTGTGTATGATTTCTGGAGCAGTTTTGTGCCGTAAGTTTTGTGAATTAACCCACGCGCAGGTTCTCGGAACAGGCACTCGCTACAGTACGCTATTATATGCAGCTCTGTTGACTGTCGTGCATTTCATCTTGTTTGTTTTGTTTTGTGTTTTCCCCCTTCTTTTTTGTTCTTAAGCATGTGACGTGTTTATTCTTAAATTAATGTTGTGACTGTAGTTGTGCTTATGTTCTTGCCTGTCTGTATGTGTGTACATGGTTTTGCTTGTTTATTTGTGTCATTTTCTTTTAATTTGTAGTCACTCTATTTATTGATTTAAGGTGTCTCAGTTAAGAATGGCGGCAGTGCAACATACGGAAGATCTCCACATATTTAGGCTAAATGCTATGTGCAGAACGTGTGGCAGAAGATCAAAGGCAGCGAAGGACAAACATCATACCATTAGGCATTGCAAAAGCTACGCATCAGTGTTGTTTCAGTTTCACGGTATTCACGTTTCTGAAGAAGCCAATGGCACCACTTTCTCAAGTACAGTATGTACATCATGCTCTGCTCGTCTCAGCCAACTAAAAAAAACTAACATTCCAACTCATTCCAATTCCGATGCTGCTTGACACCCCGCCAAAAACAAAATCCTAAACAAGAATGATAAAAAGTCATTGAGGCCTTTAGCATATTGACACAATAACAGCTCTAAAACATTGTTTTTTGTTGTTTGTTTTTCTTCTAAAATTGTACATATTGTTTTTTTTCTTCTTCTAACAATGTACATTGTGTTTTTGTTTTGTTTTTCTTTCTAAAAATGTACATAGTGTGTGTGTGTGTGTGTGTGTGTGTGTGTGTGTGTGTGTGTGTGTGTGTGTTCATATGCGTGTGAGGGAATGTGATCCCGCGTAAAGAGTGTGTTTACACTCACATTTGAACCGTTTAGTTTGAAATTACACCCACTCTATTCCATTACAATGCAGGTCATCTTTTTTTTCTTCAGCATCTCAGAGAAATAACAACCCCAACTGTTGTGCTGTGTTGTTTTGTTTCGTTTTGTCTGTTCTGTTTTGTTTGCGATAATGAAACAAACGTTAAATTGTCGTCGGATCGACGAGTTTTGTTTCCTGTGGTATATATACAAGTTTGTGAGAACAATACGAGTGAAAAACTGTGTTGAAAAACTTTCAAATCGACTTGTGTGCTGCTATTGGATTACTGGTGTAGGAGTGGACGTCGACGCGTCAGGTAGGCTTTTTGTTTTCTTCACATGCAGCTAACAATTTGCATGAACATGTATTGAAAGACCGTTTTTTCTTTCTTTTATATTACAGGCATTAATTGCACTATTTTGAATGATATAAACGCAAAACAAATTTCACATGCGCACCATACGCATGCCTATAATATGTTTTTAAATACGACATTAATTAGTGTTCTTTTTTTGTGGCACATTTAGGATGTTTTGTTTACTGTGTTGTCTTCTGCCGTCTTACATACTGTGCCGTTCCTGTTTCTTTAAATGCAACATGCACATGTTTTTCAGAGTGTAAAGAGTGGCATAATTATATACTTGAGGAGCAAACACTTTTTCTAATTCTCTCATTTACCCTTTCTTCTGTCTTGAAAATTGTGGCATGTTTTGTTTCATACTATTGACATACATGTATTATCCGCCTATGTGTTGTCGGGGTATAATATCATGTGGCACTTCGCGCGGATTTGGGTGAGCGCGCGCGAGCTACGTTTTTTTTTCTCCTGTGGTATATTATATATACAAGTTTGTGAGACTTGTATAGGAGGGCCGTGAGGTAAGCTTTTTTGTTTTATTCACATGCAGTTAACACTGTAACATGAACATGAACTACCGTAAGATCTTTTTTCTTTCTTATATGTTACTGACATTATCTACACTATTTTGAATTATATACTTATACAAACGCAAAACAAATTTTACATGCGCACCATCAATGACTTCTACTAGTAGTCCTTGGCATAATATGTATGTAAATATACGACTGTATATACTCTACTGTTTGTATATATTTCGTAAAGTGTTGTATATATGTATTATGTACTTGGGGATTACCTTTGTCTTTATCTTTCATTATTTTGTGTTCTTTTATTGTGGCACATTTAGGATGTTTTGTTTACTGCGTTGTTTCAAGGTGTTTCATTAAATGCAGCATGCACTCATTTATCCTTTCTTCTGTCTTGTGAATTGTGGCATGCATTGCAATTAATACAACTATTGAGAGATGCCCGGCAAAACACTAAAAACATCAGTTCCAAAAGGCAGGGAGGGCGCACTGAACCACTGCTATCTCTCTGCTCGGCGGCATTCTTATCAACACAGCTTACAGAGAGCGGGCCACGCACGCTCGCTGCAGACAAAGAAGAGTGGTCTGGCCCAATTTCAGGCGCCACTGTGGGTGGGAGGTGTTGGAGGGAAATGGTGGAGGAAAGGGTAAATAGGCAGGAGGGGAGTGGTTGTTCCCAGTTATTTTTAGCTGGAGCCAGTCTGCAGCTGACAGTGCCTGAAATGGAACACAGTGCTGCAGGTGCTCGTCGAATGTCTTCGAGTACACTAGTAGGTCGTCCAGGTACACCAACAGAAACTGGAACTGGAAGTCAGACATGGTTGCCTGCATCAGTCTCTGGAAGGTGGCTGGGGCGGAGATAAGACCCATGGGCATCCTAGTGTACTCAAACAGGGCGAACGGAGTGCAGAAGGCCGTCTTGTGCTGGTCTCGGGGTTCCATGGCAATCTGGTGGTACCCACTCGCCAGATCCAGAGTGGAGAAGTACTGGGCACCGACCAGGGAGTCGAGCGATTCCTGGATGCGGGGAAGCGGATAAGCATCAGGAACTGTTTTCGCGTTGAGACGTCTGTAGTCCACACAGAGCCGGAGACTGCTATCCTTCTTCCTCACCAGCACTACAGGAGCTGCATAAGGGCTGTAACTCTCTTGGATCACGTTCTGAGCCAACAAGCCCTTAAGGCGATTTTTCACCTCCTGTAGGTGGCAAGGTGGGATGCTGCGGTATGGCTGGGCGACAGGGGCATCGTCAGTGGTGGGGATGCGATGGGTCACCCTGTCAGCGTATCCCAGGTCAGTCTCGCTCTGCACAAACCCGTGCGCAAACTTGTTCAGCAGTTCCTGAAGTTTCTCCCTCTGTCTCCTGGTGCCGTCAAAGTTGGGAGTGGGGACTGGGGGCGGTGAAGGGGAAGTCGTGGTCTCCTGCGTGCTAACAGTGATGCTCTGCGACGACACGTCAAACTTGAATCCCTCATCGCTCTCCACTGTCTCAATCCTCTCCAAAACCGCTACAGCTGTCCTTTGTCTAAGGGTGCAGTCTACAGCAGAGAGGTTGGCTACTCTCACAAACCTGGCTGAGCCTTGACTGACAAGAGTGGGGACCAGCAGCAAACCACCAGGGAGGGGCGTAGACAGTGGGGACGCAATCAGTAAGCTTGACTGCTGTGGTCCAGTGATCCGCACCGTAGCTACCGAGCCTGCTCAGTGCTGGGATCAATGTTGGTCCAGCAACCTTAGCCAGACCTCCTGTGTGCCGTTGTTGGAGCCTGGCTTCCTGGACAGCTACCTGCAGACTAGCCGGCAAGGATGAAGCAGCCACGGCAGGTGCCAATTGCTGAAGAATGTTCATCCCAATGAGCGCAGGCACTTCCCTCTTCTTGCTTCTGGTGCCAGGGTCAGGGGAATTCTTCACCACTAGGAATGGAACGTTCTTGAAGTTGTCGCCAGTCCATTCGCAGCTCTGAGGGTGAGAAAGTCACAGCTGCAAATGGACGTGTTGCGAAGATTAGCTGTCAGCCACTCCTCAGTGATGGTCGACACCTCGCTCCCAGTGTCGATAAGTGCAGCAACAGTCTTTCCCTGCAGGCTTACTTCTGTCGTGGGACACTTCCCAGTAAGTCCCTGCAGGAAACACTCGCCCCCCGTTGTCTGGTTATGGACAACGGGGGCAATTAGTTTCCCTGTCGCTGCTGGTGGGAGGGGACATGGGAGTCGGGGTGGGACTGGGCGTTCAGGATCTGCCGTTTCAGCGGGCAGCGGGCCTGAAGATGGCCGTACTTGCTGCACAGCCAGCAGCGGGGTCGGGGCGCGGACTGTTGGTGGGAGGGGTTGCTCAGGGGGAAGTGGGAAGGGTGGTTCTGAGAGGGCTCTGGATAGGCGGGGCGCTGGTTCAGCTCCGTCCGGAGTGCGGCCGTCTGCTTCACCAGCTCAGCTACTTGATGACGGAGCTCGTCGACCTCTGAGTTCCGGGCTGGTGTAGCAGTCACCTGCTCCGAGCGGACGTTGCAGTCGGCGTCCTCCCTCATCCACCGCAGAGCCTCTGCGCGGACAGCGGTGAAATCTGCAGCCTCTCTTCCCCGGATGAACCGACGGATGTCCCGCCTGAGTGCTGGAGGCTGCAGCCCATCGACAAACCTGTCGCGGAGTGCCTCATCGGTCACAGTGTCGGCTGCAAGGGCGTTGAGCCGCGCCTGCAGGGCATGGAGGGTCTGGGCAAAATTGAGGACCCCCTCATTGTTGCATGCCCTGCTGCCGACTGTGGAAGGTGGACAGCATCGCCGACTTGGTCCGGTGGTCCCCAAAACTCTCCTGCAGAGCCGCAAGCACCAGATCCGCCGTCGCGGTGTCAGCAGGCGGACGACCGGTGACCTCCCTCCGCGCAGCGCCTTCGAGGGACTGGATCATCCATTCTGCCTACTCTCCTCCCATGTTCTCCAAAGCGTAGTGGTGGATGATCCGCCGCGCTTCCCTGGCGAAGTCCTCTAGCTCACAGCCCTCGCTGTCGCCGGTGAAGAGGGGGAGCTTGGGTGGGCGCACAGCCTGCCAGCGTTGTCGCGCAGCGTCGCGGGCAGCCTGGTCAGCCATCTTGGTGTCTACCTTTACACTGCTTTCTGGTATTATTAAGATTTTAAAATTACTGGTGCCTATGCTCCTCTAATCCTGCTCGCAGCGCCAGATGTGGGAATGTCGGGTGTAAGGACAAGGATATATAGCACAGGCAGAGGAGCATACAATTAAGACACCGAAGACAGAGGTTGCTTTAACTTATCTTTTTATTGAAGGAAATATAACTAAAAATAACCACTCAGGTAGCTTATCTAAATCATAAATATTCCAAACAGTTTAGCTAAATTTGGTAACAACTAGAAACAATGCTATAAGTTATAAAATAGAAACAATAAACAGAACTCTAATACAAGAAATAGCAATGCTTACATAAAACCAAAAATAGCAATTATGAATTATTCTAGTAGCCAAAAATAGGAACTATGAGTTCTGGTATCTACCAGTACCAGAATCAGAAACAATATATGTATTTAGTGTCAAACCAGAAACATAAACTATGAAACCAGAAATATAAACTATGAGTTCTGGTATCAACCAGAAACAATATTTGCCAGAAAGCAGGGAAAAAAGGATTATTCTTATTCTGGTAGCAAACCAGAAACAGTATACTATATATTATATGTGTATATCTGGTGTAAACCAGAAATATAAACTATGAAACCAGAAATATAAACTATGAGTTCTGGTATCAACCAGAAACAATATTTGCCAGAAAGCAGGGAAAAAAGGATTATTCTTATTCTGGTAGCAAACCAGAAACAGTATACTATATATTATATGTGTATATCTGGTGTAAACCAGAAATATAAACTATGAAACCAGAAATATAAACTATGAGTTCTGGTATCAACCAGAAACAATATTTGCCAGAAAGCAGGGAAAAAAGGATTATTCTTATTCTGGTAGCAAACCAGAAATATATGTGTATATATATATAAATGTGTATATCTGGAACCAGAAAGCAGTGTAAAGAAGAAGGCACTAAAAAGAAAAGAAAATACAATTATAAACAACATGCCTTCTAAGTCACACATGACATAATACAAAGCATAACCCACTGAATGTGTCATTTGTCAAAATAATCATGACAAATATAGACAAGTAACAATACAGCCAAAATCCTGCAGACACAGCATTCTCTGAAAGAGAATCCACAGTGAGTTAAACAACTCCACAACAGCTAATGTCAAGGGAAGTAACCAACATCTTCCCTTAGGCCTAAGCCTTGCATAGGAAAATGCTTTACATAAATTAACCAACTGCATGAACCGCGACTGCAAAATAATTTAAGTTATTGAGACATCCCAGTGCACTAAGGGATTTATAGAGCAAATCGAGAAAATTCATTATTGAACGAAGCGCATAGCGCTGAGTTCAATAATTATTTTCGAGATTTGCTCTATAAATCCCTTAGTGCACTGGGATTGTTTCAATAACGATATTGTCAGTACCGCCATAGAAAAAAGAAGATTCCAAACGCACATTTTGCAATGCGCATTTGAATAGGCATAACTGTGTGGTCAGGTCGTGCACAGTAAAGATCTACTTTTGTGTGGGGTGTCTCAAGTGTGTCGTGCTTTCGTCACACGCATTTTAATTTCTGTTGGTAAATTCCAGTGTAGCGTTAATCTGAACAGTGATGATCTTTCAGAGAGACCTCATTTGAACTCGGAGAAAGGCTCTTCTTTATTTGCGATTCGAAACCTCCAGTCGAGCTTCGACGGATTGACTATGCGGAGTGACTCCCCTTGAATTGACTCAAAGCGGGACTCGACGGTTCGCACATTTTCAAAACAAATGTGGCATTTTTCTCGTGTTCTATCTTCACTCATCGGGGAGTCTGATACTAAATATGAACGGTAAGAATGCTCTGAACCCTACACGTATTATATCCCCATCGTTTTTTCGTTCACATTTGCCCAACATGTTAATTTGCTGAGCGGGGTTAATGTCGTCTGCTAGGCTACCTGCCAACCTGGGCAATGGAACGACTGCAGTCTGCACTGAGTCTGTACGCATTTAAAGGCAGGCTGCTAATACATCTTATATATGGTAAGAACGTTCTGAACCTTACACGTTTTCGATTACGATTGTTCTTGCTTTGAAATAATAATTCTGAAACCATTCATTTACTGAACTGATGTAGTCGTATTTCTGTGTTGTCTGCTACAGAATCGATCGAGTCAGTCTTCCAAACTGGTCTTGCTGGTACGTTATCGGAATAACACTTGTGTTTTCTGTTAGCCGCTGGGAATTGTATACTAACTCATCATTTGGTAATGTGGATGATAAGCTACATGCCACTAACACGGCATATGAGAAGAATCTATGCAATTCGGCGAAAATTAGATGAAACACAGCGGCTTCTATTTTTTTAGATCACTGGCACTGGCACAGGCACATGCAATCTGTCAGAAAAAAACCCCACTTCTGCTTTAATTGAGAAGCAGGGAATTTATGGTCATTTGGTATTGTGGAGAATATAAGCTACATGTCATTAATTAATTCTGAGGATGAGAGCACAGTCTTGCTTAGGCAAAGGGCGCAAGAATACGCTCTGTGGAAAAGTTAGCGCACTCCAAGAGTGCGCTAACAGTTTTAGCGCATCGCCATTAGCCAATCAACTGGTTCACATCAGTCATGTGACACCAGTACTTACTGACAATTGTTATTATTAAGCGTGTTCATCGCCATGAAGACAAATCTTCATCAAGTTGAATAATAACGACAAGAATAAGAAAGGTAACTCAGGCATGGGGTAAGCGCAAGCTCTCATGCTTCACAATGAAGCGTTAGACAACAGTCTATTACTTTACAGGGAAACGCGACTAAATCATATCGCTTTAGATTAAAAGTCTGTTTTGCTCCTATGCAACTGCACAAAATGTTAGGGTTTTATGTCGCAAAGTTCTTCTGTAGGCAAGCGCCTTTAAAGTGCAACATGAGAATTAACAGTCAAAATTGTGCATCCTGTAGACAATATCTTCCTATTGTCTGAGATCTTAACTCAGAAGATCTTTATCATTCTCATGCCTGAATTCATCAAAGGAATGATAATCAAAACTCACATGATTATGTAGAGGTTACATGCCGAGTCTCAGTGATTATTAAAAATAATGGTCGAAGTTGGCGGATCATGAAAAATGCGAGCTTCAGCGAGCTTTTTCATGACCGCGAACTGAGACCATTATTTTTAATAATCACTGAGACGAGGTGTGTAACCTCTTTATTCCTCCTTTCTTCAGTTATTCAAAGAAAACAGGAGTTTTTGTGCGAAAGTTTGATCGAATCCGAATCACTCAACCAGTCAACCTGCGCAGGCGATCGATTAATGCGCGGTTGTATAGTTCCGTGCAAATCATTCCATTCTGTTAACACTTCTTGTCAGTTTCCCTGTTTTAGACTAAAATCAAGTACACAGATATGCTGTTATTCTGCTGTGGCGGTAAAGGCAGATATTGTGTGTTCTGTTTATGTTTTAGTATCGTTCAGGAAAATGTTCTTTCGTCAAATGGGACTAGCAGACGAACTTTTGCACCCGTGTTCCAACGTTAATTACTGTATGAAGTTCAGTTTTCTGGGGAAAATAGTGTATGAAACCGCTTTATGTTGTTTAAATTGATGAGATGTGTGCATTTGGTTGCGTGTGATCTGTTTATAAAATGAAATATTGTTGAAAACTGACCGTCGGATTGCAGTCAGTGTTGTCGAAGAAACTGCGTTAAAAGAAGGGGAACTACTCTTGTCGGCAAGAGTATGAGTTACTTGCCTTGGGAATTTGCTTGTGATGAACGGTGTGTGCACGGCAGATCTAGATTCAGATAACAATCTAACTCATGGATTTTATATGGAGATTCATGTGTTCAGGCCTGTAGTTGTTAATTTAAATGCGGTATGTTTGTATTGTTTGCTCCAGAGATGTATATTTCGTACGTATAGAGCGTTCGGAACTTTTCAGTCGCAAAAGTAGTACCAAAACAGAACAGCTTCTCAACCCATTGCACTATCGAGGATTCAGGCTGTTGCTGGCTCGTTATTTGTTTGGTTGCTGGGTCATTATCGAAAAATAACTAGCTCTACAAGTTTACAGAGGTAAAGAAGCAGAGGGGGGAATAAGTACAGGTAAAAGGGTAATACAAATGAAGACTAGCAAAATATCAGAGTATGAAAATGCATGTGACAAACAGAGTAGAACCAGTAGAGTGACACAGGACAGAATACATAACATGACTGGCTCACACAAAGCCAGACAAAAGACAGGGAAGGTAAGCCATGTAATGTGTATCAGGGGCGGACCTAGGGGAATGGGGGCGCTCTGACATCATTACACGGGGGACGCCGGTCAAAAATGGCGGACACTACTCTTACATCAGCCAATCAACCGCCAACGACATACGGCTTGAAATGCAGCAACATGATCAAACACATGAAACGTAACGCATCACAAAACTTCATAAAGCATGTCATTTTGTTGTACACTTCGCCTACAAAGTTTCGGTTACAGTACTGGAAACAAAGAGCGATCCTCAGCGAAGCGAAAACTGAGAACTTCTTTGTTCCTCAACAAACTGGCTACGAAGCGGAATTCCGTCCAGCAAAGTATTCAAATCCCTTCTCATTGAAAACCGAAATCTGAGAAAGGTTCGACTTACCTTACCGGACTTCATCGTTATTAAAACTGTCCTTGTACAAAGGAGATCTAACATAGGTCTACTCGACTTAAAATATAGTGGGACAAGCTTTTCATCGAGTTCATTACCCAAAATATATGGTGTCAACCATAATTCCCGTTCATCAATTGTAGGGGTTTCTGCGCCTAAATCGTAAATAGGTAGCTTTACGGGCCAATGGCACTGGGGGCTTAACTTTGGGCTTTTAACCGACTACTACTCAGACTTTACTGATCTCCAGAAATAATATGTGATGAAAATGGGAAAAAGATCGCAACGATACACATGGGTCTTCTCGACATAAAATATTGCGAGACAGGCTTTTTCTCAGCGAAAACGAAACGTATGAGAACGAGTCTGCCTTACTTGATTCTTACGAGTCTTTAATTTACAAGACTCTAAAACAACTTTAGAACAACTGGTCATCAAATATTAGAAGTTACTAACGCTCAATTTCAGCGCCAAATCATAAAAGTAATTAGAAACTGATCTAGAAAACACATCTCTCCGCTAGATCAAAATGGCGTCATCAACTCTGACGCGAGACCGGTCGGACATCGCCCGGGACCAAATCAGCGTCAAAATGTACATATGCAAACATCATAGCATCAAATGAAACATAAAAATGAAGCAAAAGGAATGAATAAAGCATTTAGTTACTTACAGATTCTCCTCAGTGAGCACACTTGGAACCTAAACACAAAACTGCTGCTGACGCTAGTCGCGAAACACAAGAGCACGAATTCACAAGTCGCGATAAATTTGGGCAGAGGTTCGATACTTTCACGACAACAACATATGAGCAGCACCCAGCTCACTCGATGATACTAAACGCGTTTTCTCTCCTCTACTCTAAATGTTCTCCCTTTTAAAGGCTGGTCACTTCCGGTAAACAATAGGAAGAATACCTGGGTGTCAGACAACGGGGGGCGTCGTCTTAAGATGCCTGCCCAATGGAAGGGATCGTTACCGAGGCATGAAGCCGTGTCGGTCGGGTGTCAAGCACCGGAAATATTACGCACACCGGATAATGCTCATTAGATTACAAGCAGTGTCAAAGCTGATACACAGAAGGGGGGGGGGGGGTAAGAGACTAAAACCTCCAAGCTACCTGGCATCTTCAATGATTGTACCCTGTCAAAAGAAATGACACCCACTTGACAAAACGCCGTCCAACGATACAGACAGGCTGGCGGCACATTACATAACGACCACCTAAACCTGAGATAAGAGATTAGAAATGCATCCGGTCGGTGTCTACCCTACGATAGTAAACACACAATAAAGTACAATGCACAAAGACAACCAGGTATTATTTAGTCACTCCTTAGGCACTGATGGTTAGAGGTTACGCTGCTGCTTCTCATCATTTCAAGTTAGGGATTTAGCACAAAGGGCATTTTTTAAATGTAAACCCAATGTGACTAGCACACACACACACAGGGAATAGCTATAGACAGGGGAGGCAACTGGGTCGGGCAGGAGATAACACACACAAAGAGACGGGGCAGGCCACTTGTCTACAGTTTCAAAAGGGAAGAGGTCTTAATTTTTTTTTTTGGGGGGGGGAGTAATTTTTTGTTGTTGCTTTAACTGAAAGGGGGGTTTACTGTACCACAGTAGCGAATGTCCTGCAGTCTGACCTGTTGTTTGCTGCAATGGAAGGGGTCCTGAAGATCACACGGAGGGAAGACACAAAAACTTTCATCACTGCCATCGCTGCAGTCGGGCTGCAAGTCACAGACGAGCGTGTAAGGCACGCGCTCCCCGCCATTAGCGCATGCGTAGGAAGGCGGAAGTGGCGTCAGAGGTGCGCGGCATTCATTCCCATCACGTGACCAGCAATTGGTCTTTGCGTCACAGGCCAGGAAGTCTCGCGTGGCATGACCGAGAGGACACTGAACGAGCGAGACCGGAGATAAGGTGGAGGTGTTGGAAAAAGAGAACAGTGGCGGGATTTCAATTTTTTTCTTCTCTTTCCCTGAGAGGCCCTCATCTCTAATTTGGTTTGCGGTCTCGCACAGGTAGTGTTGGCCTCTGGTTACGAACGAGCAGTATGTGAGTCTGATGAAGCTGAGATAAGATAAATCTTGTGGTTTTAGGTTGATGGAGCCACAGGCATTCGGAATGGACCTGAGGTTATCGGCTGCCCTGTAGAAAGCGATCGTTCCGTCGGAATGCTGGACCTCGTTGGCATACCTGGCACAGTGACACACATGTCAAATTAAAACAAGAACGCAGAGGCGCGATTAGCCATTCAGTCCATCAGATGAACTGAAATACGTCCGGTTCTCTCTAACCTCCCTTATCACACAAAGAGAGAGAGAGAGGAGAGAGGGAGAGAGAGAGAGAGAGAGAGAGAGAGAGAGAGAGAGAGAGAGAGAGAGAGAGAGAGAGAGAGAGAGAGAGAGAGAGAGAGAGATGGTTTTAAAGCTCTCAATTTAACTCATTTGAACCGCCTCTGTTCGGAGTGTATGCGTGAAACATCTTTATCGTCAGCAGTAACAATTAATATAAAGACCCATGGCTGACAAAACTGTGAATTGTCGGATGTGGAAGCTGCTGTTTGTCACAACAAAACACTTCTTAGCCAGTCATTACAGTCACGTCTAAGTTGGTTTGGATCACTACGTTAAAACACTATTTGAAAGCTATCTTCATTTGATTTACTATTTCTTTGCCATATATATATGCTGAAGTGGAGTGCAGACCGACCACGATTTTGTGGAAGATGCACGTATCCATGGAAGACTCCAGGGCACAAACCTTAGGAAGGTTGAGATACCATGAAATACAGCACTGTTTCATCGCTGTGACCCAAGCTAACATTCTAGGCAGGAAAGATGAAGTTCCACGGAGTGAAGACCGACCACGCTCTTGTAGGCGATACACGCGTCCAAGGCAAGACCAGAGTATACATCTATACGCATACAATGGGCAGCCATTCACTAGTGTAACTCAAACTTACATTCTGGGCATAGAAGACGTCGTGGTGTGAAGACCGACCACAACCTTCCAGAAGATCCACGTGTCCAAAGCAACTATACATCTATATACTATATTACGTACAGCAGCCATTCACTAGTTTAACCCCGACGACCTTCATCTCCCGAGCTTGACTGAATGTGTAGCGCCTGCGATCGCCAAGAAGAAGAAGAAGACTAGTTTAACTCAAACTTACATTGTGGGCATGGAAGACGTCGTGGTGTGAAGACCGACCACAACCTTCCAGAAGATTAACGTGTCCAGGGAAGGCTCCAAATACTTGATGAAGGTCTGATGATCCTCGTAGCTCCTGAGGTTGGCCAAGCGGCCTCCTCGCTTCTCGCAGAGGTACTCTATCTCGCGCCACGTAGCGTAGTCCTCCACGTAGTCATAGAAGAGGCACTGGTCTCCCACAGTAACGTAGCCCAGACCGCAGGCCTCGCTGAAATACGGACAGTCGCGCTCGTCGATCATGTTCACACACTGCGGAATGAGGTCGCACGGGAAGTGGGGTTTGTACTCGTCGAAGGTGGACGCGGAGCAGTTCCACTTAACATTGGGCCCAGCCACCGACTCCACTGGCCGCATCATTGTCGACTCTTCGTGAACGGAGAAGAAGAACCTGAAGCCGGGCATTTGGGATGTCCAGCTCTGAAAATGCACGAAGATGTCCGAGCCTGCAGGCAGCTCCTGGCGCCTGACAGGTATCTTGGTGCAGAAGTAGATTATGTTGACTTTTGAGAGGTTGGTGTGATAGACTTCCAGCAAGCCCTTGGACAGCATGCACTTAATTTGTCTGAGACCCGTCAGGTTCAAATGCACAACGGAGATGATAGCTTGGTAGTTGTCGGGGATCTCCACCCGTACCATGCTGTCCATGTTTTTAGGGTGATGGGTGATGCGATCCCATCCGGGTGTCTGAATGTACCCTATGAGAAACAAATAAACAAAAAGGCTAACAAACAAGCAAACAATTTAACTAAAAATACCACAATAACAACACGTAAACCAGCGAGTTCAAGGCATGTTGTGTCAATAATTAACGAGGAAAAGGAGATGTTTGTCAAAACAGTCAATTAAAACCTGCTATCAGCTCTAGTGCCAGAACCCTCAGGTAGTTTGCGACACACTTGATGTTCTGTCGGGCTCGTAAACAGCACCCACATTTCTGTTTAATTCAGAAATGTATACAACATTAAGGAAGAGCAGATTAAACACATGGCATAGGTCGTGTATTGATAGAAAGTTTAGAGTCAGCGAATCAGTAAACCTAAACCAGCTGCTGCATGTTCGTGAAATTGTGTGTGTGTGTGTGTGTGTGTGTGTGTGCGTGCGTCTGTGTGCGTGCGTGCGTGCGTGTTTGTGTGTGCCTGTGTGCGTGCGTGCGTGTTTGTGTGTGTGTGTGTGTGAGTGTGTGTGTGTGTGTGTGTGTGTATGTGTGTCTGTGTGTGTGCGTGTTCAAGAAAAAGACAGAGAAAAAGATAGAGAGAGCGTGCGTGTGTGTGTGTGTGTGTGTGTGTGTGTGTGTGTGCGTGCGTGCGTGTGTGTGTGTGTGTGTGTGTGAGTGTGTGTGTGTGTGTGAGTGTGTGCGTGTGTGTGTGTGCGTGTGAGTGTGTGTGTGTGTGTGCGTGTGTGTTTTACTGTAACTTTATCTTTAAACGTGAGACTCACCAGAAGTCGGAGACACCTGAACAACTTCTAACTGTGGTTCGGCATTAGGGTTCACAAGGGTGACGTTGATGATGGCAGAATTAAAGACCAAATCTCCGGTCGCCATTTGCAAGACGGTAACCACGAAGACAATGGTCACGTGACAGGAAGCGGAAGTAGTTGCTCCGTATAGCCCTGCATATAATTGTCGTGGTGGAAAAAGAGGACAGTAGCTTTTATTGTCACCGGAGAAAGTTCGGGCATGCATGTAAAAATGTCACGATTTTTGAAATGTAATCAATTATTTATTTATCAACTAATTTGATTGTTTGTTTGTTTTTCAATGTCTTACCACTAGGCCGCTGCGCCCGTCATAAATGTATATGTTCTTGCGCGAAAAAGCATTTGGATGTGCGAGTACATTTTAGACAATGCTACACTAAAACACAATTTGCTACGCTGAAAAGTCCAATTTAATGTTTGTTGTGCTACACTTGAGGTTTCACAAGGGCTGGCATGTCTGTAACATGCATACGAGCCATCACCAGGAAACCGGCACGGTTGACCTAGTGGTAAGGCGTCCGCCCCGTGATCGGGAGGTCGTGGGTTGGAACCCCGACCGGGTCATACCTAAGACTTTAAAATTGGCAATCTAGTGGCTGCTCCGCCTGGCGTCTGGCATTATGGGGTTAGTGCTAGGACTGGTTGGTCCGGTGTCAGAATAATGTGACTGGGTGAGACATGAAGCCTGTGCTGCGACTTCTGTCTTGTGTGTGGCGCACGTTATATGTCAAAGCAGCACCGCCCTGATATGGCCCTTCGTGGTCGGCTGGGCGTTAAGCAAAGAAAAAAAAAAGAAAAAAATCACCAGGGATGTAACATATATGCATAATAACCTAGTATATGCTTTGTTGCTGTAATCCTTTTTGCAAATATTTCTTGCATTTGCTGAGCGTGTGGGCTTGCTTGGGCGCGACTGAAATAATCTGTCCAAATTGTCAGAAAAAAAGTTTAAGTATTTAGCCCAGAATTTCTTCTTTTCAATTTTCTTTACAGTTAACTGCAGAAACGCGAACAGGACATGAAATTAAATTTGTTTCTCGACAGCGCGTAAGCAATGTGGAAAACGTCTGTCTCGGCAAGGCCTCGAGTACTGTCTTTCGAGTACCGACTTTGATGACCTCACGCACTCTCTCGACGAAGATAGGATATATAAGCACGAGCCACCAGCGATGATGTAACCTATGCATATATTTGAAACATGAAACGACAGCTTAAATGGTGGGGGTGATTCAAGGATGTTAGAGGGCCCCAAAGGGTTTAAAATCGTGATCGTGATTGGCGTTTTTTGACCTTTCTGTGACCGTGATTGCCGAAATTTCCGTTTCTGTGATCGTGATGGGACTTTGCCCGTGATCCGTGATGACAAAAAAATCAAGTCTCGTGATTGTGATCGTCATTTGTTTTCGTGATCGTGATGGGCATTATTGCAAAGCATTTTATTTTCAACGTACATTTTTCACAGCTGTATCACTCTATGATCCTCTATTCGTCAAGGTGTTCGTGATCGTGAAAACAAAAATCAAGGTAACTGTGATCGTGAAAGCTAAAATTTCCCTTCCCGTGATAGTGATGATACCCCCCCTTTGGGGCCCTCATGTTAGACTCATGCGTCTTTGTCTACATTTTCAAAACAACAACGTGCGAAATATCTTACCCATAAGCTTGAGCTTGTTAATGATCCGTAACATGTGTCATGTTCAAATACATATGAATTGTTGAATAAACACTGTTTAAACCAAATATCTTACCCATCATTTTGAAAGAAGCACGAGGAAGGTAGCGCGATCACAAAAGAAAGATTTTCCTTTGTTTTTCTTCTTTGTTGTGTGTTTTCTTTTTTCCTGAAACATGTTCAAGTTCATTTCTAAACACAAGTTTGATATCATTTACTACATTTGTGCATACGGACGAAAAGAGTCCATTGTAATTTTGATCTATTGCATTTTGAGTTATCCAGTTACGCACAGTTAAACGAAATTTTAGTAAGTCCTTCTTGAATGTGGACAAAGATTATGCTTTAAATTTGTTTTCGTTTTATAGTGTTTAGTTGAAACTCTTTACTTGTGATTCTGTTTAACTCTATAATCCTCCTGGAAAGTAGACAACATAAGTTTTTGTGTTTAAAAAAAAAGTAATTTCTGTTCTTTAGCTGACACTCTTTACTTGTGATTCTGTTTAACTCTATAATCCTCCTGGAAAGTAGACAACATAAGTTTTTGTGTTTAAAAAAAAAGTAATTTCTGTTCTTTAGCTGAAACTCTTTACTTGTGATTCTGTTCAACTCTATAGTCCTCCTGGAAAGTAGACATAACAAGAAATTCCTCCGAGGTAGGAAAAACACCCCCGTTGGTCAAAGGGAAATAACCATTCTCACTGCCACCAACTGAGAAGGTTATTTCTCTTTGACCATTAATATGTCCCGCTATAAGTCCTTGTAGAATCTTAATCCACCAATAACTCCCTAACCGTGTGTTTGACTGGTCCCAATTTTTGTACGGACCGTGTCAGGAATGTATAGAACCTGTTCACCAAGTTTGGTGACGATCGGTCCGTTCATTCTTGAGATCTATATGCGAACACAAACACACACCCAAACAAACAAACAAACACATCGAGCGAAACCTATACACACCCCTATACCGGGGGTGTAATAAGTGTTTGTGCTAACAAAAAATGGTGTGTTTTCTGGTATTTAGCTAAAACTCTTTACTCGTGATTCTGTTTAACTCTTTAGTCCTCCTCGAATGTGGACAAAATATGTAATTGTACGTACAAGCAATTGTGTGTTTTCTGGTGTTTACTTTAAACTCTTTACTTGTGATTCTGTTTAACTTTATGCAGTACTCGACAAGGATCTAACGCAAGCAACTCGTCCTATGCCATCCTGTTGTTCACGTATATTCACGCATATGTTAAAGGCACAGTAAGCCTCCCGTAAACCATCACAGAGCTCCCCGAGCGTCTAAATACAGTACAAGCATACTTCCATTTGAACGCTCACCGAACGGGAACATCCTGGCTGCTTTCTGTCGAGCGTGAGACATTTTCCAAGAATTTATTTTCGTGGACTTGGTCCTCTACAACAATGGCGCCTCGTTTTGGTGCTAGACCTAACTTTTAAAATCTAAATAATAAATTGACAGCTTGTTACACAAACATTCTTTAATCATAAAAGAATTCGTTTTTCATCAAGACAAGATCAGAACAATTCGAAGTTGTGAAAGTTTAAAAAAAGAAAAGCCCGGAAGCAGGGTCACGCAAGGGTCGTGGCAGACGACGGTTTTATCAGTGCAAATCGCCGTTCCTCTCAACAGTCAAAAGCCATCGCTAGAGTTCTTGTGAACCACAGCCGTTGTTTCGTGCATAAAAAACGTGCTTTTGTAGATAAGCTCACGTCGAGTCGCATTCAAATGACTAACTATGACGACTGCATTGTGAAAAGGGGGAGGGGGGGGGGGGGGGGGGGGGGGATATAGCTCAGTTGGTAGCGCGCTGGATTTGTATTCAGTTGGCCGCTGTCAGCGTGAGTTCGATCCCAGGTTCGGCGGAAATTTATTTCAGAGTCAACTTTGTGTGCAGACTCTCTTCGGTGTCCGAACCCTCCCCCCGTGTACACTACATTGGGTGTGCACGTTAAAGATCCCACGATTGACAAAAGGGTCTTTCCTGGCAAAATTGCTTAGGCACAGTTAATAATTGTCTACCTATACCCGTGTGACTTGGAATAATAGGCCGTGAAAGGTAAATATGCGCCGAAATGGCTGCAATCTACTGGCCGTATAAAATTTCATCTCACACGGCATCACTGCAGAGCGCCTATAGAACTGTACCCACGGAATATGCGCGATATAAGCGTCATTGATTGATTGATTGATTGATTGAAAGGGAAAACTGGATCACACGGGTTCACGATGGCTCAGGGGTAAGATAAACCACGCAAAAATAAATTCTTTGAAAATTGTTCGCTCTTTACGGAGGGCACCTAGGATGTTCTCAATTTGTGAGTGTTTTAAATGAAAGGGTGTTTGTACTGTGTGTAAAAGCCTGACCGTATCTGTGATGGTTTACGGGAGGCTTACTCTGCCTTTAAAGGAAAAGTCCAAGGTTTTCAAGTATCTCCAAAAACTTGAAAATCGAATGCCAAATGTTACAAACATCTCTGGAAAAATATTGTAAAAAAATTGTTGTTGTTATAGTTGAAGATTTAGTGTTGCGGGGCTAACCAAGACAAGTCGCCTGGGGTCAAGTAGTGGTCACGTGGTTTTCGGTGCACTGTGACGTCGGTGCACTGTGACGTCACAAGTTTTTGTGTTGATTCTACCTGACTAGTACCAGCTTGATTTTCACACAGAAAAGTCACCACTGTATGCCCGAAAAGAATGCCTCGGTGGAGAGCAGCCGCAAACTGCAACAACTCGTCAATGTCCCCAGGCATTTCATAGCACACTTTCCCTCATAAAACTATGAGTCTCTTGTGGAAATGGAAGAGGTGTGTGCAGCACAAGCGTGCAGATTTCAAAGTGTCGGGCACTTTCTGGACACAAATTTCGCCATTTTTCTGCAGCACAAAAGTTGGCGTTTCATCCCTGAAACAAATGTTTTGACCACTGGCAGTGTCTTCCCTTCATAAAAGTCCGGAGAGGGCAGTATTACGCGAGGCTGGTACAGTCGACGAGCCATCGAAACTCCGAGGCGACATACGAACAGCGGATTATCTCACAAGAAGGAATGCGTTGAAGGTCAGAGTACATGCTTTTATTTTCATGCATACACGTAAACATTGTTTTACTGCGCAGCGAATACGAATTGGTGCAGAACAGTGTGTCTGGGTACGGCTGATATTCGCTGGAGTACAGATGCGCCACAGGCTAGATCTACAGAGTTACAGAACGGTCTGAGCTGAGCTAAGAGTAAGAGTAAAAAGTAGTCAGGGTTGTGGACACGTAAGACAATGCGTGTGTCACGTTATCTATTCTATTCAGTCGCAAACTATGCCCTGATATCAATTCATGAAATTGGCAGCGTTTGCTGGAAGCATGGTTTAATGCTATTTTTACCAGATCTAAGCTTTTGGTGGATGTGCAACCGGTAAGGTAAACAGGCACCTGCATGCTAGAGACAAGAATATTACGAATTGTGACCCTCCACCACGAAATGAGTCGCATGTCACCTCGCGCGGTTCTGCGCTAGGCTGAATGTTAGTCCAGGGAGTGTCTGGTAACAGTGTGAGGGTCACCTTAGTCACAGGCTTATAACTCAAACAGTTTTCGCTCTTTTCTAAAACGGGTTGCACCACTGGATAGAGCATAAAAAACTCTTTATGAAAATGTAAAAATATGAAAATCATGCAAAGGTGACATGCGACTCATCCCGTGGTGGAGGGTCACAATTGTGCAGGGAATTAATCTTTCTGCATTGACTGAGAGACGCAAAACCAGTCTAATTGCTACAACATGGATACACATCCAGACGACTTCCAGAGGGTGTCTAAATGTTTAGTGTACTGTATAGATGAGAAGCATACTTTCGAATTGATTTATACTCGCACTCATTTTCTCTCTTCTTTTACTTCCAGACCTTATTCTAGCTTTGCAAAAAACGAGAAAGTGTCTTTGACAGATACCATCCAAATAATACATTATGAAAACATTACAAGTTCATTTCTACTCATGTTAATCGTTTATGCTTTCTGTGCTGAGCGACATATGGATTGAATTTCTTTCGTAACTCACCTCCCGTCAACCTGCAAAACTATATATATATCTGTAAAAGTAGTTTCAAATAAAGTTAGTATGCTTCCGAATAAAAAATATGAAAGCATTTTCTGAAATGTTCAATTATAGACCAAAACGAAACATTCACGAGTATGTTGTTGACCTGATGGTCTTTATGGTAGACAGCAAGAGTTGCATGTTCAAGAAGTTTAACTTTAAGCAGTACATTTGAAAGAGCAAGGTAATTTAAGGTGGTATAATTTTAATGGTAGGTTCCACTGTAAGGCGACATGGAGGGTATCTTTGACGGACTCATTCAACATTCATACCCATGCACATCACCTCAAACACATAAGCTTAGTTCTTGAGTCAAATTTATTGGCTTCATAAAATAATATTGTGAATTTTTGCAGATTGGCTTATCTATGAATTTTTTTCGAAAATATCTTGCGATCTACGTACGCATTATGTAACACGTGAAGAAGAACATAAAAAGTTCGTCAAGAGGAATCTAATTTGCATTTGCCTTCCTTATTGTTAATTTTTTCTTCATAAAGACTACTTGAAAGAAACAAAATGTTTAACCATTTCAAGGCCTCTGAACACGTTTAAAAAAAATGCAGGTCTTTGCTCACTATATCAGATCTGCCAAGGCTCAGTTTACACAGGAAAAATCATCTGTCGACTTGAACACATACCAATAATCAACAGCCTCACTGCTTCTTGGAGCTGGATTTTGTGTGTGGAATGAATTACACATGTGGCGTTTTATAAATTAATTCATAGAAGATGTACATTCGTGCAGAAAGGCTTTAATTTAATAATTAGGTCTTCGTGATGTTCTCTTAAAATAACTAACACCTTTACCGGGCCTCTGAACCAGTTTTGTGAATATGCAGGTTAAACTCGTGCCTTTTCTGTGTTATCAGTGTATTTCTCATCCAGGCATGGATGCGTCCTCTTAAATGGACAGCCCTTTCCG
This sequence comes from Littorina saxatilis, assembly GCF_037325665.1. Taxonomy (NCBI): domain Eukaryota; kingdom Metazoa; phylum Mollusca; class Gastropoda; order Littorinimorpha; family Littorinidae; genus Littorina; species Littorina saxatilis. The sequence continues at coordinate 38,477,943 of NC_090257.1, forward strand.
TGTAAACGATTGGGTTCAAAATCTCAAATCTTACCAGGCTTTAACATGGGATATGGACATCCTTCCGTTTTGAAAAATACCAGAACTGAACACTCTGTATGGGTACTCTCTTTGCGAATGTAGAATTTTATGAATTAACTTCTTAAACGCCACACGTGTAAAACATTCCCTAAAAAATCCAGCTCCAAAAACCAGTCAGGATGTTGATTCCTGGTATATGTTCAAGTCAAGAGATTTTTTTTTCTATGTAAAAGTCTTCGCAGATCTGTGTAGTGAGCAATTTTTGGAAAAGGACGTGCCTTTAAGCCTGTATAGACGGTTTGATTGTTGAGATACCTGGTGGCAATGGCGGCACGGGTGGCAAGAGGTAGTAATGCACAGATGACAACAAACCGACATGCATTTTAAAACAAAGTTAGGAGGCAATTGAGAGGGGGAAACATTTTGTTAATTTCCAGAATCTTTATGAAGAAATAATGAACGAGAAGAAAGTCTGGCCTTTAAGTAAATGCAAATTAAACTATGTATACTTTTGACAAACTTTTTCTGTTCTTATTCACATGTTAAAATGTGTGCAGAGATCGTGAGTTACTTCCAAAAAACCATGTTTCAGGCAACAGGCAAACGGACAATACTGGACACAGGCTATGCTGACCGGCTCATGGACTGACTACCTGATGCTGAAGTACACCAACAGTGGACAATATCTGGAACAAATTGCTGCAGCATGTGAACCATGCACCGGACCACGTGACAACCCAGTATCATCTTCAAACCATGCAGGAAGCTGTTCAACCAAAGATACTTAATTGTTCAACACAGTCACACGATTTGTAAAAGTATAGTTTCAGCCTTCTGTAGCTCAGGGAGTTTGAACCCACTCTTCATCTGTTTAGGAAAGTATTTCTGATTGTTTTGACTGCACAGGTTGGTAATGGTACGATGATGCTTCTGCCGAGAAACCCCACTCGCTCAGGGGTGTCGTTTGGGTCGGCCCTTTGGCCAATCGCCGATTTTTTTTTTTACTTTGGCCGAAATGTCCGAAGAGTATTCGCCTGAATCGGCCAAAGTTTGTCCAGTTTTTTGTATTGGTCAGGCTTTGATTGCTAAAACTGCTGCCGATGTACTTAGTCAACTGACTGACTGTTAGGAAACGCTACCGTTGCTGAGCTTTGGTTCAGTTTTGTGTGTTGCATGTAGTTGACTTATTTGTACTTTGTGGGAAAGTACCGATATTATATTTTGTAAACACAATATTTATGCTTGGACGAGAATGCAGGTGAACTTTCTAGTCCTGTCAAAACAAGTTGTTTACCATGCTGTTTTAGTCGTGAGTTCGTGGCGTTCGATCGGATTAAGGGCGTCGGCACCTTTTGATGTACGTCACAGAGAACGTCACCATTCTAGTCCATGGGCGGTTCGCATATAATGTAGTTGTATCATGTTCGGTCTGGAATATTCTCGAGATTGAGTATTTACTATATATGCCAGCGCGATTTGAATGTTTAAAAAGCTTCTATTTGAGTTCTGCTACGTTGTGCAGTTGTATGTATTGAATGCTGAATAAATCCTCGAACTCAATTTGACGAGTTGTTTTCTGCTGCTGCGAAGACGGGCGACGTAGAATAAAAGAACACAACTATACGACGTTTGAGAACTTGTGGCAATCTCAAGTGTCGTGTAACAATTGGGGGCCAAGCCAAGGATCTACGTTTAACGCCAAGGGTTTTCCAGCAACAAAGACAGTCAAGACAGTCACAGGAGGTAGCCATCAATCGGGTGTATCCTGAGGGATCGGTATTGAGACTACGGAACCGTGGATTCGGTGTGACTGGTGAAGAGTTTGGTAATCGCCGCAGCTCGGTACGGTGAGCGACGCCGGAGTGTATCGGGATTACAGAGGTTAGCTGCCGTTTGGACGAGACGGACTTCGTCGGGGAGCTAGTGCATTAATACTACGAAATACGACTGGGGTACGTCGTGTACGTATCGTGAGCAGAGTGCGCCGTCACGTTAGACGAGGAGGGTGGCAGCCTGCGTCTACGAAGGTGACCAGCGACGAGAGAAGCATCGGAGGTGCAGTAGAGACTGTGTTCTTTTAGAAGACTACATTCGTCTACGTTCGGGGCTGTGAAAGAATACAGACGAACGCACCGGAAAAGACCAGAATGGCTGAGTTCTGGGGAAAAGGAATTGAACTGGGACTAAAAGGCAAGCAGTTGACGGAGTTCGTTGAGTCCCAGACACGACTGCTGGCGCAGCGTGAAGAAAGACAAGTGCAGCGTGAGCGAGAAGAAAAAGAAAGACAAGCGCAGCGTGAAGAAAGACAAGTGCAGCGTGAAGAAAGACAAGCGCAGCGTGAGCGTGAAGAACGACAAGCGCAGCGTGAGCGTGAAGAAAGAGAAAGAGAAGCACAGCGTGAAGAAAGGCAAATGGAGCTGAAACGCTTAGAGCTCCAAATACAACTGGAGAGGAAGCGCTTAGAGCTTCAGACAGAAATGGTGCGTGTTCAAAATGAGCACGAGGCACCACGCCTAAGAGATAACCAGCAGCAAATGCTACACAGGGCATCGAAACTTCCAGCATCCACTGAAGGGAAAGACCAGATCGATACTGCATACTTCACCGGAGAAGTTGAGGCCGTCTGCCTGAAGAAGCCCTTGTACGATCTACTAATTGGGAACATTGGGGGTGCGAGACGTCCTGATGACCCTGATTTCGAATGGAGAATGGGCTCAGCTCAGCCTGCTGCTGAGGAGGAAGACCCACTGCCATTCGCGAATGAAGATATCAGCGAACTGTTACGAGATGACAGAGCAACTGTGCATCGCCGCGACCAGCCGCAGGTTGTAAGCGCTGTGACGACCAGAGCCCAGGCGAAGGACAAAACAACTACGCCACTCAGGGTCACCAACAGTTCTGCAACTGCTGTCGTGGACAGGGATCGGCTGATTCAGCTACAGGAAGCTGATTTGACCTTGACAAAGTACAGGAGTCGTCCTGTCAAGGTGATGACTAAGGGCGACGGCACTGTGCACTTTGAGGTGAAGGCCAAGATCCTGTACAGAGTGTTCCAGCACGCGAGAGTCAACGGTGGGAAGCCATTACGTCAAGTTCTGGTGCCTCAACCACTTAGGCGCCAGGTGATGCAGGTGGCCCACGACTCTATTATGGGAGGTCACCTGGGGGTCAAGAAGACATCAGACAGAATCCAGGCTGCGTTTTACTGGCCAGGACTGCATGCAGATGTGACTCGATTCTGCCGATCGTGCGATATTTGCCAGAAAACCATACCTCGAGGAAGGGTCCCGAAAGTGCCGTTGCAGAAGATGCCTTTGATCGACCGACCTTTCAAGAGGGTGGCCATTGACCTCATCGGCGAGATCAAACCGCCAAGTGAAGAGGGTCATCGTTGGGTACTGACCCTGGTAGACTATGCAACCAGGTACCCAGAAGCCGTGCCTCTGAAGAAAATTGACACCGAGACTGTTGCCGAGGCACTTGTGGACATTTTCAGCAGAATTGTGGTTCCTGAAGAGATCCTCACAGACCTGGGGACACAGTTTGTTTTTGAATGCATGGAAGAGGTCAACAGGCTGCTGAGCATTCGTCACTTGACTACGACACCCTATCACCCGATGTGCAATGGGCTGGTCGAAAAATTCAATGCGACGCTGAAGTCCACGCTGAAGAAACTATGCAGTGAGCAGCCAAGGCAGTGGCATCGCTACATCAATGCCTTGCTATTTGCATACAGGGAGGTGCCACAAGAGTCCACTGGATTCTCCCCGTTCGAGCTGATGTACGGGCGGACCGTGAGAGGCCCGATGCAGATACTAAAGGAATTGTGGACGAAAGATGTGGACACACCTGAAGTGAAGAACAGTTACCAGTACGTGTTTGAGTTGCGAGAGAAACTGGAGGAGACTCTCGAGATTGCGAGAGAAAACTTGAGAAAGTCTCAGGATAGTGGAAAGCACTACTACGACCGCAAAGCCGTAAACAGGAAGTTTACACCAGGTAACAAAGTGCTGATACTGCTTCCCACTGATCACAACAAACTACTGATGCAGTGGAAAGGCCCATACGAGGTTGAGGCCGTGGTAGGGATCAACGACTACAAGGTGAATGTCGGCAAGAAGTCCAAGATCTACCACGCTAACCTCCTGAAACTGTATGTGGAGAGACCTCCGGAAGCAGTACAGGTCGCAGCAAGTGTGGAAGAACCAGCCGAACTAGACGAGTTCGACGGCGAGGAACTACTGGAGTTGGGAGACCTCCACAAGAAAGAGGGAGTGGATGACGTCAAGCTAGGACCTGACCTGACAGAAGATCAGCAGAAGGAGCTGCATGATTTTATGGGCGACTTCACCCATAGGTTCTCTGATGTTCCAGGCTCTACGTCCTTGGTTGAACATGAAGTCCACCTCACATCTGACGTTCCTGTTCGCTCAAAACCATACCCTATCCTGTTTCAGGCTCGGGAATCCTTGAAGAAGGACATCGACAACATGTTGAAGATGGGGGTCATCCGTGAGTCATCATCCCCTTACTCATCTCCCGTTGTTGTTGTCAAGAAGAAAGACGGTACAAACAGGGTATGCATTGACTTCAGGAAAGTGAATAAGATCACCGTGTTTGACCCTGAACCAATGCCGACGGCGGCTGATCTGTTCCGACGGTTGACTGGCAGTAAGATCTTCTCAAAGATCGATCTCAGCAAGGGATATTGGCAGATTCCTGTGCGCGAAGAGGACATACCAAAGACCGCCTTTGCAACTCCAGACGGAACGTATGAGTGCCTGCGGATGCCTTTTGGCATGGTGAACAGTGGTGCTACCCTTACGAGGGGAATGCGAAAAATGCTCAAAGGAATGAAGAATGTTGTGTACTACTGGGATGATCTGCTAGTCCACACGGAGACCTTTGCGGAGCATCTGGAGACTTTGAGGGAACTGTTTTCCCGCCTGACAAAAGCCAATCTGACCGTGAGACCCAGCAAGTGCATTTTGGGGACCGACAACGTTGACTTCATAGGTCATTCACTGAAGGAAGGTCAAAAGGGGCTTTTGTTGGAAAACGTCACCAAGATCCTCAATGCGCCACGTCCTGAAACCAAGAAGCAGGTGCGATCCTTCCTTGGATTGGCTGGGTACTACAGAGAGTTCATTCCAAACTTCGCCGCCATAACGGCGCCTTTGTCGGACATGACCCGAAAAGGATGCCCCAACCGAATACTCTGGGGACCAGCTCAGGAGAAGGCATACCAGACCGTGCGCGACCTGATGTCACGAGACCCGGTGCTACGCCTTCCTGATACTGCCAAAGAGTTCATCTTGCGTACAGACGCATCGGACGAAGGGATCGGCGCCATGCTGATGCAAGAACATGGAGGTAAACCGTTTCCGGTCAGCTATGCCAGCAAGAAGCTGTCAGGAGCCGAGAAGAACTACTCGACCATGGAGAAAGAGTGTTTAGCCATCGTGTGAGGAATCAAGAAATTTGAACTCTACCTCCAAGGGGTGAAATTCGTGCTTCAGACTGATCACAAACCCCTCACCTACCTGAACTCTGCGAAGTTTGTGAATAATCGTATCATGAGGTGGGTGATGTACTTGCAGAACTTTGATATGCGAGTGGAATCGATCAAAGGTTCAGACAATGTTGGAGCAGATTTTCTCAGCCGAGTATGTGAGTAAAACTGTGTTCATTCTCCAACAGACTAATGTACATACCTGGATTTCAATCTGTTATGTATACATAATATGTGTGCAGGTAGCGTTTCAATGATTGAAAGAAATTAGGTAAATTTCTTCTGGTGTTGGGGGTAATGTTAGGAAACGCTACCGTTGCTGAGCTTTGGTTCAGTTTTGTGTGTTGCATGTAGTTGACTTATTTGTACTTTGTGGGAAAGTACCGATATTATATTTTGTAAACACAATATTTATGCTTGGACGAGAATGCAGGTGAACTTTCTAGTCCTGTCAAAACAAGTTGTTTACCATGCTGTTTTAGTCGTGAGTTCGTGGCGTTCGATCGGATTAAGGGCGTCGGCACCTTTTGATGTACGTCACAGAGAACGTCACCATTCTAGTCCATGGGCGGTTCGCATATAATGTAGTTGTATCATGTTCGGTCTGGAATATTCTCGAGATTGAGTATTTACTATATATGCCAGCGCGATTTGAATGTTTAAAAAGCTTCTATTTGAGTTCTGCTACGTTGTGCAGTTGTATGTATTGAATGCTGAATAAATCCTCGAACTCAATTTGACGAGTTGTTTTCTGCTGCTGCGAAGACGGGCGACGTAGAATAAAAGAACACAACTATACGACGTTTGAGAACTTGTGGCAATCTCAAGTGTCGTGTAACAATTGTTTCGCGAATACCAAAAACGAAACATCAATGTTTTGAACAGAAGCCATTGACGAAAATTATAGATGCAAGAGTGGTTTCCCTTGGACAAGGGAAACCACACTCTCAGCGTTTGCGTTCGCCGGTTCGCGATAGTTTATCAGTCAGTCAGTGCTTTCGATTTTGTCACGTTTCACTATATCACATAAGGTGATTATGAAACGGTTAGTTACTTCTAACTAACTAACCACACCACGATCCACTCTCGCAGTCATACAATTAAATAGAGACAACAAAAGTATAAGTTTCAGACGCCTGTTTATGTAATAACTCGCCACCTCCCTCGAGACTTCACTCAAAATATGTTCTTTTACGTTCAAAACGTAAAATACCAAGAGGACACTGACAACAAATGCCAGTTAAGTGTAGAAAATTATAGTAACACGCTGATCCCGTGTAAAGTTAGGAAATATACAGCTGATCTGCCAAAAGTGCTAATTTATGCAGGTGTCACACACCCCACGCTGTCACCACTCGAGTATAATCATAAATAGAAAAGATGACAACGGTGGTAAACAGGGTGCAAAGACATGGTGCACATAGCTTTTCTTCTGCCACTGAGTGGACGGCCTGTAATTAGTCTTTAGTCTCCACAACTGCTCCGTCGAATGAAGTGCTGGTTAGCGTGGTGACGAAGCAGGGAACAGTGGAGACATCAGGCGCCACACCCAGTCGCTGGTTAGCCGGTTAGCTGGTTAGCCGGTTAGCTGGTTACATCACTCCGCAGATAACAGCGTCCCGCAGATAGGCAGCAGAAAACAGCCAGCAACCGTAGCAGGTAGAAATGAAGAAAACAAGGCTGCAACAAAAAGCCTCGGTACACTAAACATGTCATGCTACCCCTCACACCCCACCTTTAAACATGTCACCCTGACATATTTCATCGAGCACGTGGGCCTGCACAAACGGACTTTTACAACAAATCAGCCATTTTCCTTCCTTCTCTCCATATCTGCAAAAACCATATACAGATTAGTATTTTAGCGTCACAAAGAGCAAATTATGCGCTAACCTGGAAAGAACAACAGAGAGTATTTCAATCCACAAACACAGACTCGTCAACAGCGTTAAATAATGATTTATTACCTCAAAAGCCTATGTAGGTAGTACTCTCCTTGAAGCGAAAACTGCTTCCTCCTTTGAATGGCACCTGTTCGTCAACAGCGATACCCCATTCGCCTCTTGCTGAATACTTTATGCCGTGAAATTACCTCACCGCACAGCGAAGAGAATATGACGACCCGTCAACGTCAGACCGCATGTGAACGGAGAGAAAGTGGTCTCAAACTGAAGTTTCCTGAAGCCCTCCTGTACATATGCAGAGCGGCGCGTTGAATATCAATCCAGAAATCAAAGCGATGAAGTCCATCAAACTCGCAGGAAATATAAGACACCGACCGTTCTCCCCAGCGCTGAGTTTTCGAGTGTTCAGTTTACATGTCTCAGACAGACAACCTTGACTAAATCACGTGACTAACCCTGTCACTTCCCAAGTTCAGCTATCGCCAATTCTGCCTCGACAGCAGAAATCACCCCCGAAAAATCCGTGCGGCACAAAACATCCGTGGTCTGCGCTGTCAGCAAAACTCTGCCGTATAGCCCCGACTCACGCACAGGCGCTTTCTGTCGCAATTGACCAAGAGAAGGCACCCCACCGAGTGACACTTTTTTGGTCTATGTCACTAGATCGTGACACACCTCCCCTCTTCAAGACAAAACCTCGGTTTCGCTCCCAGTCATGTTCTCCTCTACAGCCCGAGAGAGAAAGTCAGCTCCAACATTGTTGGCGCCCGGAATGACGCGTACCGTGAATTGGTACGGTTGGAGGATCAACGCCCAGCGCATAAGTCTGGCGTTTGCCAACCTTGCAACCTGAAGATATTGCAGAGGTTGATGGTCTGTTTCGAGACAGAAAGGTCGTCCTCTGGAACGAGCAACCCCTCGTTTCACCCCTGATGACTGCAACCTTCTCTGTCTTCTTGTCTTTGTTCTTCTTGTCTTTGTTCTTCTGGTCTTTGTTCTTCTCCCCATAGGCAGTCCTCTCGATGTAGGCGCGCAGCAGGTTGGCGTGGTACAGGCGTGCTTTCCCGTGCATCATGATTCTGTAGTCATTCTGGCCCACCCTCGCTGTCACCTCAAAAGGTCCTTGCCACTGAAGTTGTAGCTTGTTGTGTTTGACAGATAGAAGTAGCAACACTCGTTCTCCAACCTTGAAGCTGCGTGGCCGTGCCTTGCGGTCGAATCCTCGCGCGTAACGCTGTGCTGCTCTTCCCAGGTTCTCTTGAGCCAGTTTGCAGGTCTCTTCAATCCTGTTCCTGAGTTCTACGATGTAGGTCGCTGTCGTTTGCACCTCCTCGTCAGCCTCTTCGTCTGTCCAAGCCTGACGCAGGATAGCCATGGGACCGCGTACCTGTCTGCCGTACAACAGCTCAAATGGGGAAAAACCCAAGCTCTCCTGAGGAACCTCGCGGTATGCAAAAATCAGTGCTGGGATGTACCTGTCCCACGTGCGTGGTTTCTCCTGAGCTAGTTTCCTCAGCATGGTTTTCAGGGTACCATTGAACCTTTCCACCAGTCCGTTGCACTGAGCGTGGTAAGGAGTGGTGAAGTGCTGCTCCAGTGATAGCAGTCGTGCTGCCTCCGCCATCACTCCTCCCGTGAACTGAGTGCCTCTGTCGGTGAGAACTTCTGATGGAATTCCCAGCCGGGACCACATGGTAACCAGTGCCTCAGCTACTCGCGTAGCTTCGATCGATTTCAGAGGGATCGCCTCTGGGTATCGAGTGGCGTAGTCCACCATGGTCAAGATGTATCTGTTTCCGTCCTCAGACGCAGGCAAGATGGGCCCGATGATGTCAACTGCCACTCGACGAAAGGGTTCGTCGATGAGTGGCATCTTTTCTAAGGGGACCTTCCTCACCCTTCCTTTGGCAACCACCTTCTGGAACTTGTCGCATGACGCACAGAAACGTCGGATATCCGTACAGATGCCTGGCCCAGACCTGTTTACCCTTACGATTTTGGCGTAATTTATTACGATTTTCTGCAAAAAATACGCCATTCCACTATCCGTGTCAAGACTACGATTTTCATAAATAAAAAAAATGTTAAAAAAAAAATAAAAATAAAAAAATAAAAATTATTTTTTTATCAATTCACAGGTTTGGCATTGTTTTTTCAATGGCAAAATGGAGTGAAAAAGCACAGGACTAACCAGAGATCATGTCTGTCTGATGAGACGCTGGAGAGCCTTATTCTAGTGGTGAAGTCTCGCCCTCACTCATTCAGCAAGCGCAAGTACAGTAGAGAAGCACTTGACACACTGAAAATTTAGGCCTACTACGAGCAAAAGAAAAAGAATCAGTGATGCATGTGCTTTTGATGTGATCTTCTTTGAAATTATGATGACTACAAAAACTGACTGATGTGTTTTGTTTGTGAATGATGGATATATGTGCATGATTGCGTTTCGCAGACACAGTTGTCATGTACGTTGTAATTGGCGACGAATGCTGGATGATTACTATTTTTGTGCCAGGATTACTATTTTTGGGGCTGAGCATTACTCCAAAACACTTATGGGGGTAAACAGGTCTGCTGGCCAATAAAAGTGGCGCCACACACGGTCCGTGGTCTTCTTGGTGCCAAGATGACCTCCAAGAATTGAGTCGTGTGCCGTTGCCATGACACCCTCGCGAAACTCGCGAGGCACGACAACCTGTTTGAAAGTTCCTTCTCTGTTGCTGAACTCACGGTAGAGCAACTTCTTCTCCCTGAGGAACTTTGACTTCCCATGCTTCCCGCTCAGCTTCACCTTTCCCGACTTCGCGTGCTCCCGAGGAGTTGCTAGTGTCGGGTCAGATTCCTGAGCCTTCGCGAGAAGCGCGGGGGTCACGTTCCCCAGGGCAGCTCGTGCGGCAGGTAGGGGTTTGAGAGGTTTGTTTTCTCGCTCCGCCTGTGTCCGCGTGAGCACTGAAATGACGTCGGGAGACCGATAAACGGGAACCTCCCTGATGACGCCGTCAACAAACTGAACACGGTTCCCTATAAGCAGGTCGCATGGAGGATCGTCCATGACGACGGCCACAATGGTCCCCGTGAACAACGGTGTTACGACCTTGATCACGGCTGTGTTCAGGTCGTAAGCGTGAGATGCCTCGGCCATTCTCACTCTGATGCTGTCTCCTGTGTAGGCCATAGCTGGAACTAGACTCGCCCGGACCACTATCATGTCTGCCCCGGTGTCCCGCAGACCTTCGCCCTTCACTCCGTTGACGTAGACGTTGCAATGGGGCTGGAAGTGTTTCCTGGAGCACGGAACGCAGAGTTGTGGAATAGTACAAGTGCTCGTGACGTCCCTGAATTCTTCACTGCCAACAAAATTTACGCCCTTCTGGTCAGACTGTCGCTTATGGCAGTCCTTCTTCACGTGGCCCCGCTTGTTACAGTAGAAACACTGGATGTCAGTTCTGGAACTTGATCCCTTGTGTCCCTGATCGTCCTTCCCGTCCTTGGGTCCTGAAGAACCTGAATTTCCTGATTTTCCCGGCCGTGAGCCTGAAGATTTGCCGGAGATCGCCTGGGCGTCCTCGTGTACTCTGATCCAGTCGGCTGCCTCCTGAGTAGTCTTTGGCTGGTGCTCCTGCACGAAGGTCACCACCTCAGGTCGCAGGCTGGACATCAGCTGTTCCATGACAATGAGGTCGGCAAGGTCGTCGACGGTCCAGTTCTTCTCGGCCATCTCCACCCAGCGCCGCAGGTAAAGATTTAGACGTGCCACAAATTGATGACTCAGCTCGCCGCTCAGTCTCTTGCTGTTCCGCAGACGTCGTCGGTAGGCTTCAGCAGTCAGGTTGATGCGCTGGAGTAACGCCTTCTTTAGTGCCTGATAGTCCCTCGCCTCCTCGTCATCCAAAGCGTTGTAGAGCTGCAATGCGCGTCCTTTTAAGCAAGTGCTGAGACGGCTAGCCCACGTGGCCTCTTCCCACTTCTGGTCAGATGCAATACGCTCGAACCTGCGTAGAAAGTCGTCGAGCTCGTCTTTGTCATCGTCGAACGTCGGCAGTCTCGTACGGTCAGCAACAAACGTCGGCGCGCTAGCCTGAGTAGGTGTACCCTTCTCTGCCTGTAGCTTCGCTAACTCTAGCTGGTGCTCGCGTTCGGCCTGTTTGTCCTGTCTGTCACGTTCGGCCTGTCGTTCCCTTTCCTGTCTGTCAAGCTCGTCTTTCCCTTTCCTTTCTTGTCTGTCACGTTCGTCTTTCTTTTCCTGTCTGTCTCGTTCTCTTTCTTGTCTGTCAAGTTCGTCTTTCTCTTTCTTGTCCTGTCTGTCACGTTCGGCCTGTCGTTCTTGTCTGTCAAGCTCTTCTTTTCTCGTCTGTCGCTCTATGTCTTCCTTACGTTCTAACTCCTTGCGTTTAACCAAACTACGCGCTCTAACGCGTGCGTCACGCTCTGTCTGTTCCTCACTGCCAGGAGTCTCAAAAGTTATTCTCCTCGTAGGAGATCCCCCTGTAGCCATGGTTTGTTCGGAAAGCTTTATCACAAAGTTAAGTCTAACGCAGCTATAGCTAGAACACGCAGTGATGAAACAATGGATACAAAAATCCAGCAACCAGAAAATGCAGAAGAAAAATCCAAACGGTGTAGAACAAAACGCGTAGCCTACTTTATGGCTGCTTTTTGCGGTAAAACAAAGTGTTTCCCACAGCCGTGGCCTACTTTATCGGCTGCTTTTTGCGGTGAAACAGAGTGTTTCCCACAGCCTTGGTTAGGACAGAAGTCCTCGGACCCTTCCCCCCCAAATTCCAACAAAGTCAAAATATGGAGAAAAATCCAAGTAAAACAAGACGGTAGAAATGTAACCTGTTACAGAGTGCGAAACAACAATGTAGAGAACACTGAGTAAAACGAATAACAAATCCGCTAACCCCGCTCAGCTCTCTGTAACGGAAAACTCTGAACGTACAACAACAAAGATTCACAAACAAAGGAAAGGGAAGTAATCACAGTTAGCGCATACAATAGCTCACAAATTACAATTTACATTTTTTGCCAGATGTGAATCGCTTAAGGTGTGGTATATGATCAAAACTATACAAACAAGAAGGGCAAAGCCCATACGACTCACATGCTTTACACATTTTTCCTACCAAAATACATGTGACCTTGACCCAAGGTCAAGGTCATCCAAGGTCATGCAACACAAAGCTGTTAATTCAAGACATAGGAAGTACAATGGTGCTTATTGGCTCTTTCTACCATGAGATATGGTCACTTTTAGTGGTTCACTACCTTATTTTGGTCACATTTCATAAGGGTCAAAGTGACCTTGACCTTGATCATATGTGACCAAATGTGTCTCATGATGAAAGCATAACATGTGCCCCACATAATTTTTAAGTTTGAAACAGTTATCTTCCATAGTTCAGGGTCAAGGTCACTTCAAAATATGTATACAATCCAACTTTGAAGAGCTCCTGTGACCTTGACCTTGAAGCAAGGTAAACCAAACTGGTATCAAAAGATGGGGCTTACTTTGCCCTATATATCATATATAGGTGAGGTATTCAATCTCAAAAACTTCAGAGAAAATGGGAAAAATGTGAAAAATAGCTGTTTTTTAGGCAACATTTATGGCCCCTGCGACCTTGACCTTGAAGCAAGGTCAAGATGCTATGTATGTTTTTTGGGGCCTTGTCATCATACACCATCTTGCCAAATTTGGTACTGATAGACTGAATAGTGTCCAAGAAATATCCAACGTTAAAGTTTTCCGGACGGACGGACGGACGGACGGACGGACGACTCGGGTGAGTACATAGACTCACTTTTGCTTCGCATGTGAGTCAAAAAGGGTAGCACCAAGCAGAAAATAAGTCGAGCACTGACGAGATTATCTGCTCTTAGTTATCCTTAATTGGTGGGTCTTTATCAGTTGGAAATTAACTGAGTAAATCCCGGCTTGGCCCCCATGTGTCACGTTTCACTATATCACATAAGGTGATTATGAAACGGTTAGTTACTTCTAACTAACTAACCACACCACGATCCACTCTCGCAGTCATACAATTAAATAGAGACAACAAAAGTATAAGTTTCAGACGCCTGTTTATGTAATAACTCGCCACCTCCCTCGAGACTTCACTCAAAATATGTTCTTTTACGTTCAAAACGTAAAATACCAAGAGGACACTGACAACAAATGCCAGTTAAGTGTAGAAAATTATAGTAACACGCTGATCCCGTGTAAAGTTAGGAAATATACAGCTGATCTGCCAAAAGTGCTAATTTATGCAGGTGTCACAAACCCCACGCTGTCACCACTCGAGTATAATCATAAATAGAAAAGATGACAACGGTGGTAAACAGGGTGCAAAGACATGGTGCACTTAGCTTTTCTTCTGCCACTGAGTGGACGGCCTGTAATTAGTCTTTAGTCTCCACAACTGCTCCGTCGAATGAAGTGCTGGTTAGCGTGGTGACGAAGCAGGGAACAGTGGAGACATCAGGCGCCACACCCAGTCGCTGGTTAGCTGGTTAGCCGGTTAGCTGGTTAGCCGGTTAGCTGGTTACATCACTCCGCAGATAACAGCGTCCCGCAGATAGGCAGCAGAAAACAGCCAGCAACCGTAGCAGGTAGAAATGAAGAAAACAAGGCTGCAACAAAAAGCCTCGGTACACTAAACATGTCATGCTACCCCTCACACCCCACCTTTAAACATGTCGTCACCCTGACATATTTCATCGAGCACGTGGGCCTGCACAAACGGACTTTTACAACAAATCAGCCATTTTCCTTCCTTCTCTCCATATCTGCAAAAACCATATACAGATTAGTATTTTAGCGTCACAAAGAGCAAATTATGCGCTAACCTGGAAAGAACAACAGAGAGTATTTCAATCCACAAACACAGACTCGTCAACAGCGTTAAATAATGATTTATTACCTCAAAAGCCTATGTAGGTAGTACTCTCCTTGAAGCGAAAACTGCTTCCTCCTTTGAATGGCACCTGTTCGTCAACAGCAATACCCCATTCGCCTCTTGCTGAATACTTTATGCCGTGAAATTACCTCACCGCACAGCGAAGAGAATATGACGACCCGTCAACGTCAGACCGCATGTGAACGGAGAGAAAGTGGTCTCAAACTGAAGTTTCCTGAAGCCCTCCTGTACATATGCAGAGCGGCGCGTTGAATATCAATCCAGAAATCAAAGCGATGAAGTCCATCAAACTCGCAGGAAATATAAGACACCGACCGTTCTCCCCAGCGCTGAGTTTTCGAGTGTTCAGTTTACATGTCTCAGACAGACAACCTTGACTAAATCACGTGACTAACCCTGTCACTTCCCAAGTTCAGCTATCGCCAATTCTGCCTCGACAGCAGAAATCACCCCCGAAAAATCCGTGCGGCACAAAACATCCGTGGTCTGCGCTGTCAGCAAAACTCTGCCGTATAGCCCCGACTCACGCACAGGCGCTTTCTGTCGCAATTGACCAAGAGAAGGCACCCCACCGAGTGACACTTTCTTGGTCTATGTCACTAGATCGTGACAGATTTGGATTTGAACATCATGTTGCAACCAAAAAAGAAAAAAAACTAAATTGGCTAAGGTTTGCTACCATTCGCCAAGGTAAGTGATTCCTGACAAAATGACAGAAACACCGCGAATGTGGACAGTGTCAGTGTGAGTGGTAGCAGTGTTGTCGAGTCGATCGAAGCAGACGATAGTCACCGCGAATCGCAATCTGCTGAGCCAGAGAATAACAAGTCGCGTTAGGCGAAATAACAACATTTAGTCAAGCTGTCGAACGCACTGCATTTTTTCACCAAGACCGCATACTCGTAGTTTCGTCAGTCCACCGCTAGTGGCAAAGGCAGTGAAATCGACAAGCCAGAATAGTGCGGTAATGGTCGCGCTTTTCTGTATCTCTTTTCTTTTTAGTGTACTGAGTTTGTTTTTAATCCAAACATATCATATCTACATGTTTTTGGAATCAGGGACCGACAATTCATTAATTATTTTTTAAGCCACCAAGCTGAAATGCAATACCAAAGTCCGGCCTTTGTCGAAGATTGCTTTGCCAAAATTTCAATCAATTTGATTGAAAAATGAGGGTGTGACAGTGCCGCCTCAACTTTTACAAAAAGCCGGATATGACGTCATCAAAGGTATTTATCGAAAAAATTAAAAACACTGTCCGGGGATATCATTCCCAGGAACTCTCATGTCCAATTTCATAAAGATCGGTCCAGTAGTTTAGTCTGAATCGCTCTACACACAGACACACACACACACACACATACACCATGTACCACGACCCTCGTCTCGATTCCCCCTCTATGTTAAAACATTTAGTCAAAACTTGACCAAATGTAAAAAGGAAGAAAGAAAGAAAGAACAAGAAAATAAATTTAAAAAGATCGCAAAGACGAATGGGGAAAACCACACGAGAAATGCGTAAATGTTTTTTTGGGAAAAAATAACAACTACAGCAAACAACAAGTTGCGTAAGGCGAAATTACTACATTTAGTCAAGCTGTGGAACTCACAGAATGAAACTGAACGCACTGCATTTTTTCACAATGACTGTAGTCGGCCGCTAGTGCAAAAGGCAGTGAAAGTGACGAGCCTTTTTAGCGCGGTAGCGGTTACGCTGTGCTGCATAGCACGCTTTACTGTACCTCTCTTCGTTTTAACTTTCTGAGCGTGTTTTTTTTTTTTTTTTTTTTGGGGGGGGGGGGGGGGGGGGGGAGCATCCTTCTTCATGGGTCTTTTTTTTATTTTTTCTACTTCTTTCTGGACATGTATTCATATGATGAACAATTTTTTTTCTCTTCATTACCGTTACTCTATCGTTACAGCTATTTCATTCACCTTTGCTATGTCTAGTAGTTTGTGCGTTTGTTTGCGTGTATGTGCGTGTGTGTGTGTGTGTGTGTGTGTGTGTGTGTGTGTGTGTGTGTGTGTGTGTTGTTGTTGTTCCCATAATTCTGTTAAATAAGCGTGTTTTTAATTCAAACATATCATATCTATATGTTTTTGGAATCAGGAACCGACAAGGAATAAGATGAAATTGTTTTTAAAACGATTTCGGAAATTTAATTTTAATCATAATTTTTATATTTTTAATTTTCAGAGCTTGTTTTTAATCCGAATATAACATATTTATGTTTTTGGAATCAGAACATGATGAAAAATAAAGTAAAAGTAATTTTGGATCGTTTTATAAATAAATAATTTTATTTGCAATTTTCAGATTTTTAATGACCAAAGTCATTAATTAATTTTGAAGGCCTCCATGCTGAAATGCAATACCGAAGTCCGGCCTTTGTCGAAGATAGCTTGGCAAAAATTTCAATCAATTTGAATGAAAAATGAAGGTGTGACAGTGCTGCCTCAACTTTTACAAAAAGCCGGATATGACGTCATAAAAGACATGTATCGAAAAAAAGAAAAAAAATTGTCCGGGGATATCATTCCCAGGAACTCTCATGTCAAATTTCATAAAGATCGGTCCAGTAGTTTAGTCTGAATCGCTC
This sequence comes from Littorina saxatilis, assembly GCF_037325665.1. Classification (NCBI taxonomy): domain Eukaryota; kingdom Metazoa; phylum Mollusca; class Gastropoda; order Littorinimorpha; family Littorinidae; genus Littorina; species Littorina saxatilis. The sequence goes on from NC_090257.1 coordinate 38,494,900, forward strand.
TACACACAGACACACACACACACACACATACACCATGTACCACGACCCTCGTCTCGATTCCCCCTCTATGTTAAAACATTTAGTCAAAACTTGACCAAATGTAAAAAGGAAGAAAGAAAGAAAGAACAAGAAAATAAATTTAAAAAGATCGCAAAGACGAATGGGGAAAACCACACGAGAAATGCGTAAATGTTTTTTTGGGAAAAAATAACAACTACAGCAAACAACAAGTTGCGTAAGGCGAAATTACTACATTTAGTCAAGCTGTGGAACTCACAGAATGAAACTGAACGCACTGCATTTTTTCACAATGACTGTAGTCGGCCGCTAGTGCAAAAGGCAGTGAAAGTGACGAGCCTATTTAGCGCGGTAGCGGTTACGCTGTGCTGCATAGCACGCTTTACTGTACCTCTCTTCGTTTTAACTTTCTGAGCGTGTTTTTTTTTTTTTTTTTTTTTGGGGGGGGGGGGGGGGGGGGGGGGGCGGGGAGCATCCTTCTTCATGGGTCTTTTTTTTATTTTTTCTACTTCTTTCTGGAGATGTATTCATATGATGAAAAAAATTTTTTCTCTTCATTACCGTTACTCTATCGTTACAGCTATTTCATTCACCTTTGCTATGTCTAGTAGTTTGTGCGTTTGTTTGCGTGTATGTGCGTGTGTGTGTGTGTGTGTGTGTGTGTGTGTGTGTGTGTGTGTGTGTGTGTGTGTGTTGTTGTTGTTCCCATAATTCTGTTAAATAAGCGTGTTTTTAATTCAAACATATCATATCTATATGTTTTTGGAATCAGGAACCGACAAGGAATAAGATGAAATTATTTTTAAAACGATTTCGGAAATTTAATTTTAATCATAATTCTTATATTTTTAATTTTCAGAGCTTGTTTTTAATCCGAATATAACATATTTATGTTTTTGGAATCAGAACATGATGAAGAATAAAGTAAAAGTAATTTTGGATCGTTTTATAAATAAATAATTTTATTTGCAATTTTCAGATTTTTAATGACCAAAGTCATTAATTATTTTGAAGGCCTCCATGCTGAAATGCAATACCGAAGTCCGGCCTTTGTCGAAGATTGCTTGGCAAAAATTTCAATCAATTTGAATGAAAAATGAAGGTGTGACAGTGCTGCCTCAACTTTTACAAAAAGCCGGATATGACGTCATAAAAGGCATTTATCGAAAAAATGAAAAAAAAATGTCTGAGGATATCATACCCAGGAACTCTTATGTAAAATTTCATAAAGATCGGTCCAGTAGTTTAGTCTGAATCCAGGCATGGGAATTGAAAATTGTAAAAAAGGCGGAAAATTTTTAACTGAAGACGCGAAGCGTGAAGTCGACGGCGCGAAGCGCCTAGCCTTACTAGGGGGGTCCGGGGGCATGCCCCCCCGGAAATTTTTTTCTCCAAAGAACCCAGATGGTGCAATCTGGTGTCATCTGAGCTCCAAGTTTGCCATTAAATTCTGTTTTTAGAATCAGAGTTTTTAGTACCAATTTTTGATTTTTTGAAGAAAAAAAATATATACATGTATTATATGGTTAAAATTTGTTAAAAAAATTGATCTGTTGAGACAAACAGGAAAATGTAACTTGTAACACAATCTGGTTTATTTTCAAACATAAAAGTTACAAAGGCTCACCAATAAGAATTGCCCACTTAAGTTACTTTCCCATGATCTCTTACAAGGAGTTTAAAAAAAAAGTATACAAAAAAAGAAGAAGAAAATAAGGCTCAACGCATAGATTTTTCTTCGATTTGTGGGTTAGCGGTTTGGGTACCAGCCCAGCTCCAACCCTTGCTTAAATTTGGTAAATATAGTTCGAAGATTACGAATACGATCAGCACAGTGACATTCGAATGGAGAAAAACTGAAACAGATGCGCAAAGTTCAGATCTAGAGCGGTGTTCTTCGCTTGACTTGAGCCAAAATCTGTTCTTCTTCTGCCGTATAAAATCGAAGGAAAATCAAACAATTCAGGAGCACTGTGCCTTACTTGAGCAGAAAAAAACCCACCTGGCAAACGTTGATTGTCCTTCAGAGAAGAGCACGTTTCAATGTGCTTCTTCCTGCGGAGATGCCAGTAACAGTTAGTATGTGTTGCAGACGATGCACCACTGTGCTGAACCACGGACATCAATTTTTCTAAAACGGGTGCCGACGCGCTGTTTGTCTCTATTCACTTCCACAACAGCCGACACCCACTCCCATTTCCATTTGTTCGCGCATCCAGTGTCATCGAATCTTTGACCATGTTTTACAACACGCGCGATCGACATTTTCACTGGTACACTGCGTTCAATGCTGTCGCGTGCCCGCGAATCCTATAGCGTGCCCGCGAATCAACAGCGAGCTGTTTCACTCAAAGTTGAAGTAACTGAGGCGGGCGGTAGCAGTGCGTGAACAAAGTACGGACAGTTTTCGCGGGCTTTTGCGCTAAGGCAAAAGTAACCGGTGCTTTTTTTGTGTGCCTTCCCCCCTTTTATTTTTTCGGCGCACACTTTTGCTTTTCCGGCGGAACAAACAAAAATTTCGGCGGACAATTCCCATGCCTGGAATCGCTCTACACACACACACGCACACACACACACACACACACACACACACACACACACACACACACACACACAGACACACAGACACACACACGCACATACACCACGTACGACCCTCGTCTCGATTCCCCCTCTATGTTGAAACATTTAGTCAAATCTTGATTAAATGTAAAAAAAGTAACCACCAAGAAAAACCCACAAAAAACAGACCGTGATTAAAATCGCATTCCACGTTTTTACATTTAGTCAAGTTTTTTTCATTTTTTCGATAAATGTCTTTGATGACGTCACATCCGGCTTTTTGTAAAAGTTGAGGCGGCACTGTCACACCCTCATTTTGATTGACATTTTTGTAAAGCAATCTTCGACGAAGGCCGGACTTCGGTATTGCATTTCAGCTTGGTGGCTTAAAATCTAATTAATGACTTTGCTCATTAAAAATCTGAAAATTGTAATAAACATTTTTCTTATATAAAACGATCCAAATTTACGTTCATCTTATTCTACATCATTTCCTGATTCCAAAAACATATAAATATGTTTTATTTGGATTAAAAACAAGCCCTGACAAGTCGCGTAAGGCGAAATTACTACATTTAGTCAAGCTGTGGAACTCACAGAATGAAACTGAACGTAGTCCGCCGCTAGTGCAAAAGGCAGTGAAAGTGACGAGCCTGTTTGGCGCGGTAGCGGTTGCGCTGTGCTTCATAGCACGCTTTACTGTACCTCTCTTCGTTTTAACTTTCTGAGCGTGTTTTTAATCCAAACATATCATATCTATATGTTTTTGGAATCAGGAACCGACAAGGAATAAGATGAAATAGTTTTTAAAACGATTTCGGAAATTTAATTTTGATCATAATTTTTATATTTTTAATTTTCAGAGCTTGTTTTTAATCCAAATATAACATATGTATATGTTTTTGGAATCAGAAAATGATGACGAATCAGATGGACGTAAATTTGGATCGTTTTATAAAAAATTTTTTTTTTACAATTTTTAGATTTTTAATGACCAAAGTCATCAATTAATTTTTAAGCCACCAAACTGAAATGCAATACCGAAGTCCGGCCTTCGTCGAAGATTGCTTGGCCAAAATTTCAATCAATTTGATTGAAAAATGAGGGTGTGACAGTGCCGCCTCAACTTTTACAAAAAGCCGGATATGACGTCATCAAAGACATGTATCGAAAAAAAGAAAAAAAATGTCCGAGGATAGCATTTCCAGGAACTCTCATGTCAAATTTCATAAAGATTGGTCCCGTAGTTTAGTCTGAATCGCTCTACACACACACACAGACAGACACACACACACACACACACACATACACCACACCCTCGTCTCGATTCCCCTCTACGTTAAAACATTTAGTCAAAACTTGACTAAATGTAAAAATTAAAAACATAAAAATTATGATCAAAATTAAATTTCCGAAATCGATTTAAAAACAATTTCATCTTATTCCGTGTTGGTTCCTGATTCCAAAAACATATAGATATGATATGTTTGGATTAAAAACACGCTCAGAAAGTTAAAACGAAGAGAGGTACAGAAATGCGTGCTATGCAGCACAGCGAAACCACTACCGCGCTAAACAGGCTCGTCAGTTTCACTCCGTTTTGCACAAGCGGCGCACTACGGTCATTGTGAAAAAATGCAGTGCGTTCAGTTTCATTCTGTGAGTTCCACAGCTTGACTAAATGTAGTAATTTCGCCGTACGCGACTTGTTTTGCGGAGGGGACAGTGTCAGCTGATAAGCAATTATTGAGCGACAGTGCCAACGCGGGACTGAAACGAAGGGTAGTGATGCGAAAAGTGCATGACTTGACGCGGACTATGAAAGTGATAAGCCCCATCACATTGGGCTGTCGCCACTCCAGTGTTAATGGCCACAAGAAAAGCACGTCTCCATATCCCTCTTTTCCACAGGTGTATGGTGTGCCCAGTGCACGCCCGTTTCAACCCTGTGCACGGATTTTGACGGATTAGCTCGTAGACGCCGCCTGAATGTTGCCAATTAGGCCAGGTAATGCTTGAACTGCGGTTCAATCAATGAGGCTTATATCGCGCATATTCCGTGGGTACAGTTCTAGGCGCTCAGCAGTGATGCCGTGTGAGATGAAATTTTATACGGCCAGTAATTGCAGCCATTTCGGCGCATATTTACCTTTCACGGCCTATTATTCCAAGTCACACGGGTATAGGTAGACAATTATTAACTGTGCCAAAGCAATTTTGCCAGGAAAGACCCTTTTGTCAATCGTGGGATCTTTAACGTGCACACCCAATGTAGTGTACACGGGGGGGAGTTCGGACACCGAAGAGAGTCTGCACACAAAGTTGACTCTGAAATAAATTTCCGCCGAACCTGGGATCGAACTCACGCTGACAGCGGCCAACTGAATACAAATCCAGCGCGCTACCAACTGAGCTATATCCCCGCACCTTGACTACTTTCAGGCTTCTTTTTCTACTCTCTGTTCCAATGTAAAGGCAGGGCCTCACATCCACGTCGGACATCGGACATATGAGGATATTTTTTTCAAATGTCCTATACATTTTTCATGCAGGAGGACAAATGTCCTATTGTTTTTGTCACAAAGTGGTCAATGTCCGATTATTCTATCATTTGATCCGGACATCGTCAGTACTTCTCAATTTACAGTAGTTTGAATGCTAATTTATCGATGTATTGCGAAGCGATGTGTAGCAGACGAAATTAGACACTTTGTGCCTCTAGTACCAAAGAGTTTCCAAGGCTCGCAACTCGGAATGCTCGAAGCCAGTTGAGAGTTGCCTCCCTTCGCGCTTTCCCCGAAAATAACAAACATGCCGCCTAAACGAAAACTGATCCCAGAAAAGGAACAGAAGAAATTACACTTCAAGTCCCTTCCCTCATCATCTGTCAGTAGCACGGAAACTGAGCTTCCTCCAGCCCCAGAGCAGTTAGAGCCCGATCGCCCAGGTGAAAATGTCGATCACGATAGTCAAACATCGGAGCCGAAGAAAGACACTACCCCCTCCCTTACCCCCACACGTAACTTCGTCTCAAGCTTGATGCGTGTGTACCTGGAGGGGCCAAAGGATGACATTCACAAGTCACAGTGGGTGGTGAAGGTTGTTGAAAAGTGGACATCCACGAGGAAGCGAATGCTCTTTAAATAGCAAAAGAAAGGAACCAGCACAGTAGTTGAAGTTCAGAGACAGAAACACTGCACTGACTCGATGTAATTTATTTTATATTTTCTGTTACCTTTTTGCTAAGAAAAGTATTTTTGTTCTTTTACCCTCGTGCCAAGAAACTAGTCAAGTTTAATTATATTTACGTTTTGTTACGGGAAAAAAATGTCATATTGATTTGTTTTTGTTCAGGACAAATGTCCTATCACTTTTACATTGGCCAGGACATTTGTCCTATGCTACCTCTCATGGATGTGAGGCCCTGTAAAGGCTTTTTTTTTTAAGGGAAACGAGCTATTTGTGTATGGCAAAACACGTACGGCCGTGGATTTCCTTGCGAGGGGTTATAAGCTTACTTATTTCTTTTTTTGTCCTCGAAAAAAAGAAGAAATTCTGTCCGTGAATTATTTTTCTTTTTTCTGTCTGTAAAGCCGGGGGAAGTTAATTGTTTTTTTAATTGTCACAGTATGCAAAAGGTCTTCCTTCTAACCATACTATATATGATGTCGGGAGCAGATATCAGTGAAGATAAATTGCCATTATTTAATACCAATGTTAAAAGAAATAATGAGTGGCTGCTGACACCAGTTGATCCTGTTTAAAATCAAGGATAAGCCACAAATTGTTTATAAAATATCTAAAATTCTTCAGCTTCAGGAGGGCTTTGCCCCCCAGACCCCCAAACGGGACCCTGGACCCCAGGTCCCAGGTTGTAACCCCCCCCCCCTCTGGCTTGACCGTGCTGCTCCGCCCCTGTAATCTGTGTTCCTTAGACAATGATTGTATGTATCGGTGTTCCCCTCTTGAGTCTTGTGCTTCAATGTTACGGTGACTTTGGATGAGCCAAAATAATAGCCGAACTTTTTCCAAGATGCCCTAAAGCTTTCTGACAGTTTCGGCCAAATGTCCCAACATGTAAATGTCTAGCAAAACCCCTGTCGCTAGCGCACCAGCTGCCTGTTATGAGTAAGCGACGTGCCTGTATTTCCTGCAAAGCAAGACAGAATAAAACAGCAGCTTAGTTTGAGCTTTTAAGACATTCGTACCAGAGAAAACGTGTACGTGTTTGTTTGGAGAGGGTGGATAGAATCATAAGACACGCTGTGTCTATGTGACGTAGAGCAGGTTTTCACATTCATGCTGAAGCACTGTGTGATCGCTATAATTCTTTCTGGCATATCTTACCTTGATTTCAGATAGACTGGGAACCGAAATGAGGATGTCTACATGAATAAACTATGCTGATATGTATGTGTTTAGAAATAAAGAATAGTTTTAATGATATATGATGGTGTGTTTTGTTTTTTAATCCAATGTGATATTTTCGTATTTGAAAACAAATTGTACACTCTGTGGTCAATTTTACTTTCAGATAAATAAATCTATCATAATGGAAATCATCTGTTTGTGTTGTGTTACTTACTCATTTTGATCAATGTTGAGTCGTCCATATTCCTGTGTGTACGCATAGTATGCAGTTTGAAGGTAGTAGATGTCCGAGCAAACATAGGAGGATGTGCTGTTAGGCTGTCTATCTCCTCATCCAGGTTTTCCAGATATTCGAATTTAGTTCCCTCTTGGAGTTTCTGCACTGACACCTGATAAGCAAAATACACGTATCACTCTGTGACCATGGCAACATGTATCATCTGTATGCCCCGTTCAAAAATTACCTTGAGATTCTAAGGTATACACAGAAATTGCAGTGGATCACAAAAACAACACGAACAGTAGTACATATATTCACAGTTTAAAAATGCATGCAATGAGAGTCAATAACCCGATTTAACCCCAGGTAGATTCAGGGTCCCACTGACTGAATCTCATATGGTTGCTTTTCGGCACACACCATACATTTTTAATGGGACTGTGAGGTTTTGTTACAACAGTAAAATAGTAGCAACGTACTGTCTGTTCGTGACGTTTGAGAAGGGGTCAAACCCGCTATTGCCGCGGCCCGTTGTTGCCGCGGCCCGTTATTGCCGCGTCCCGTTGTTGCCGCGGCCCATTATTGCCGCGGCCCTTATTTTCTTCTTTTTTTTTCTTCATTTTTTCATTATGTACATTAATTTTTATTGACGAGAAAATCTCTTACGCAAGGAGAAAGGACGACCCCCAGCGGAAGTTTTCACCACGTCCGCAGGGATTGGAACTCGCAATCCTGTGCATTGGAGGCAGGCGCGGCGGCCCTCCCGAGGGAGGGAGAGAGGGAGGGACGGAGAGAAATAGTGGGATGGAGGGAGAGAGAGGGAGGGAGGAAGTGAGAGAGGGGAAGGGAGGGAGATAGGGAGGGAAGAAGAGAGAGGGAGGGAGAGTGAGAGAGTAGAGATGGGATGGAGGGAGGGAGGGAAGAAGAGAGGGGGGAGAGGAAGTGTGGGAGGGATGGAGGGAAAGAGATAGTGGGATGGAGGCAGAGAGAGAGGAGGGAGGGAGATAGGGTGGGAGGAAGAGAGTGGGAGGGAGAGAGAGGAGGAGGGAGGGAGAGAAAGAGAGTGGGATGGAGGGACAGAGGGGAGGGAGTGAGAGTGAAGGAGGGAGAGAGAAAAGTCGATTGTTGGCGGTAGGGAGGGAGGGAGAAAAGGAGGCAGGGAAGTAGTGAGATATATAGAGAGAGAGGTAGGGAGGGAGAGAGAGATGTGGACTTATTATCTGCTTATCTAAGCACTCTAAAAAGTAGAAATTAACACAAAAGATGTGCATTGATTTCTTCTTTTTGATGAACGAAAAATATCATTTTTGAAAAAAATGGACTTACTCGGTTTTGTCAGCACACGGCAGAGTTACCAACTCTGTTGTTTGATGGCATCTGACTGGCGCAATTTTTTTTTTTTTTTTAAACGGAATCAGGGGATCTTTCTTGCTGGAAAGTTCCGCGGCAATAGCGGGTTGCGGCAATAGCGGGTTGCAGCAATAACGGGCCGCAACAACAACGGGCCGCGGCAATAGCGAGTTGTAAGTTATGTAACCTTTGAGAATACCGATCTATGCACTAACGCATTGTCTTATTGTAGTGTGACTGTCCGATATTGCGTACTCCTAAAAATCAATGATCAAAAAGTTTGAACTGCTGTAATCGTGTTTCAGCATATGTCTGACCATAGATGTGTATTGACAGGATCGCCAACTCGTTGCGCGCGCTCACCAAGTAGCGGAAAGCGGAAAAGACGATTTTGACAGTAACTTTACTTCCGGTGCAGTCTTTCAACACATGGAGAAGAAGGAGAATTTCGAAGGGGAGGTGGAGTTTGTGGCTCAGGTAAGTGAAAAGCAAACAAAGCAATACAAAAAGATCATTGCTGATGATTCAAATGAGTCATGTGAATCAACAATAAAGATTGATTGTGGACGGCACGTCATTATTTTTGTTTTTAACACTTGAAACGCGAGAGCATCTGACACACTGGTAAATCCGAAGCTGTGCACGCAAGCTGATCAGCAGATCGTTTTTCTGCAGAATTCTCGCTCACATCGGCCACTATTTTAGCTCAGCGAACCGACAAATTTGCAACAGAACAATTTCTGAATGTTAGAAATTCGGCTGTAGATTTATAGATACCCTTTCTATTCCATGGTTGTTTTTTTTCAGGGGGAAAGTACCGACATCTCAATCGCTGAAAAGATGACAGCATCACCACAAAAGAAACTCCAAGAATTGCCAAAAGTAAGTAAAAATATTGACAGATCTATGTAAAAGACTATGAAAATGTAGAACTGGAACAACAGATATTCAAGAAATAACCGATAAGTGATATATTATAACTGAACCATTGATTGATTTGAATGTACATCATGCATGGAAGTTAAAAATGGTGCAGGAACTGAAGTCAGATCAACACATCAAAAAGATCAGTGCAATATATTTGTTTTCTCTCCCCTCTAGCATAATTCTGTTTTGATATATATGCTTGATGTCTTCTGTTGTTTTTAAATTCATTGTCACTTCTAAATTGCATGCTTTATTGCAGAACGCTTGTTCTTTCAACTGCCTTTCACCGGAGCTCAGAGAGCTTGTCGACCTATTCTCCACCAAATCGTTCAACTTCAAACGTCTATCAACTGCCATTAATAGCTATCATCCAGCTATTTGTATGGACAGTTAGACTTATTTCTCTAGAAATTTTGTTTTACTAAGGGTTTATTGTTCTGCTTTTTTTCAGACATTCCGTCCCGCACCAGAATTGCCAGAGGTTGTTGCAACTACAACTTTGAAGAACTGTGTCGTGATGTACAGCAGCTTCCCGAGTCGTGGTGCCTCGCGAAGAACGAGGTGAACCAGGTGGTTAAGGTTGTTGTGCTGGAGCCTGGAGGCCAGCTTGGTTAAGGTTTGACTTTGAGTCAGCATTTTCAGTGATTTTTCTACGCAGCCGATAGTGTTTGGATAGTAAAGGAAAAAGTCCCTCCCGAAGCAGCGTGCTGCAGTTTAGACTGGCTTGGCGACAGTGTTGAAGTGAGTGACAAGTAACATTTTCAGCAAATCGCTTTGTGTTACAATTATTCAACACCAATTCTGAGCCAAGAGAATGATTTTTTTTTTTTTCATTTGGAATGTTGTGTTTTATAGGTTAGGTGTGGAAAATTGGATTTGACTGTAAAGCTCTTTAGCAGAGAATGTAAATAAACTTGACCAAGAAATTATTGCGACAAATTTCAAACTCCCAAATTAAAGCATTGATTAATTCCCGTTAATTAATTAATTAAATTAAATGTCACAAGAATTTATGCTTTAATTTGGGTGCAACATGTTGAAACTTTGTTTGAGAATGTATCTACTTCATTGATTAAATCTATGCATGTGTATGAATAGGAATCTTTCTTGTGTCAAATTGTGCGAATTAAGACTGAGTGAGATAGTGAATGTTGGTACATTACAGGGCCGGACTAAGCAAAGAGGAGCGGGGGGGGGGGGGGGTGGGTTGCCAGTGGTGGTCCAGGGGGATGTTCCTCTGCCCCTTGTGGGGGTCAGGGGGCGAAGCCCCCTTAAGCTGAAGGGTAGGTCATATTCTGAGATAGGAAAATGGTCGCTCCTTACATGAAACGGCATAAAATAAACAATAATACATTTTTTTTAAATAAGTGAGGTACATGTTTAGGTTGGGGAGGGGGGTTGCGCAACCCCCATAACCCCCCCCCCCCCCCCCCCCCCCCCCCGGTAGCCGTAGTCCGGCCCTGCATTAATTGTCACTGTATGGTGTGTGTGTGTGTCACTGTGACCAAAGATACACATGCTCTATTTGAGTTCATACAACTTCCAGTTCCATTCAAACGTTTAACAAAGTGTTGCTTTCTTTCTTTCTTTCTTTATTTGGTGTTTAACGTCGTTTTCAACCATTCAAGGTTATAACAGTGTTGCTGGTATGCGACTGAACATGTTCTATTAGGAAAGCAAAGCAAATCCCAGTGTACATAGTGGTCAACATAAAAACAATCAGACGCATCGATGCAAGACATTTATCAAGTGGCTGACAATTGATTTTGAAATGAAAACTGTTTGCAAAATATCTCGCTGTCAAAATTATATCTTGAACAAGTACACAAAGGAATTAGGTTTGAACCATAGCAAAATGAATATGTTTCAATTTTTCATGTTGCAGACTTAAATTTACATGGACTCATGAAAATACAGAACAGGCACTGAACAAGCCATGTGATACAATACTGAACCAAATACTGAAATAGGAAGAGAAGTACATTTTAACGACAGCAGATTTTAACACCAAAAATCGACACCTAAGACAACAATCAAGAAGTTCAAATTCAATGTACATGCACTTGATCAGATAGGATAGTTTGTACTGCATGAAGAAAGATCATACACAACACACTACAGAGATCCTTCCTGATTGTTCTCAACATTGTATGTTTTCAGCTTTTTCCTCAAACTCCTTTCTTTCCATGTGCATTGTCACGATTAGGTGACAGGGATCAGGAAAAGGTCACTCGGTGGGGTGCCCTCTCTTGATCCAGTGCACAGAACGCGTCTGTTACCGGATGTGGTTTCTGCTGACAGCGCCAAACAAGCACGAGATTTCTGTTTTGCACGCATTTCACGGGGATGATTTTTGCTTGGCGAGGCAGAATTGTCGATAGCTGAATTTGTTATGTGACAAGGTCAGTCACGTGTTATTCTCAAGGTTGTCTGTCTGAGACACAAGAACGGCGCACTCGACACCCAGCGGCCGTAGAAGAAGGATCGATACAGGGGTCTATAGAGTATGATGGTTTTCACCGAATAGAGTATTCGGCACTCTAGAGTATCTTCAACAAGTTATCACCTTCTTACTGGCACATGTTTTGCTGAGGACGAGTCGTCAAATCTTTCCTTCGTCGTGCGATGGTTTTTCGCATAAGTATTCGACAAGGGGTTTCTGGATGTTGTTGTCACTGTTGACGAACAGAGGCCATTCCAGGGAGGAAGCGGGTTTTGCTTCCATGAGAGTGCTACATTCATAGGCTGTTTGAGGTAATAAATCATTATTTAACGCTGTTGACGAGTCTGTGTTTGTGGAATGAAATACTCTCTGTTGTTCTCTCCAGGTTAGCGCATAATTTGCTCTCTGTGACGCTAAAATACTAATCTGTATATGGTTTTTGCAGATAGGGAGAGAAAGACGAAAAGACGGCTGTTTTGTTGTTGTGAAAAGTCCATTAATTTGTGCAGGCCCACGTGCTCGATGAGATATGTAAAGATGACATGTTTAAAGGTGGAGGGTGAGGGGTAGATGACATGTTTAGTGCACCGATGCTTTTCTGTTTGCAGCCTTCGTTTTTCCTAACTACTGTTCGGCTGCCTTCTGCGGGGACACGCTAACCAGCACACCGGCTAACCAGCGAACCGGCTAACCAGCTAACCAGCGAACCGGCTAACCCGTTAACCAGCGACTGGGTGCGGCGCCTGATGTCTCCACTGTTCCCTGCTTCGTCACTACGCTAAACCAGCACTTCATTCGACGGAGCAGTTGTGGAGGCTAAAAGACTAATTACAGGACGTCCACCCAGTGGCGAAAGAAAGCTAAGTGCACTCATGTCTTATGCACCCCGTTGACCACCGTTGTCTTTATGTTATCTGTGATTATACTCGAGTAGGGACGACGTGGGGTGTGTGACACCTGCATGAACTAGCAGTTTTGGAAAAAAACAGTCGTATTTTCTTATCTTTACACGGGATCAGCGTGTTACTATAATTTTCTATTCTAACTGGCATTTTGTCAGTGACCATTAGTTTTTTACGTCTTGTGAACGTAAAAAGAACATATTTTGAGTGAAGTCTCGAGGGAGGTGGCGAGTTTTTACATAAACAGGCGTCTGAAACTTATACTTTTGTTGTCTCTATTAAATTGTATGACTGCGAGAGTGGATCGTGGTGTGGTTAGTTAGTTAGAAGTAACTAACCGTTTCATAATCGCCTTATGTGATATATTGAAACGTGACATGCATTTCATTTGTCCAACATTGTATGTTTTCAGCTTTTTCCTCAGTCTTTTCTTTCCATGTACATTTCATTTTGTCCATCATTGTCTTCAGTTTGTGGTGGAGTCTTATTTTAAAAAAACAGAACATTTTGCAAAGTGTCTTCTTGAACAGCTTGTGAAAGATCAAATGAATACAAAGTGTCATAAAAACACACCGGAACAGCATCACTGTTCCTGCATGGTTCAATAAAGTCATCTGCTTTTGCCTGTGTGTTGATGCACAGGTTTCCCAGAAAATATGTTCCATGGACATCAAATCACCAAAGGGAAGTAATCGCTCTTTATGCATACGACATGTGTAATAGATTAAGCGAGAGTTGTACGGAACCGTTTCTCCTGGCACGAGAGGATGAAAGTCGCTTGTATATTTCAATGCTTGTTATTCTCTCAGGTGCCAGGAGAAAAGGTTTTGTACAACTCTCGCTTACTCTATTACACAGTCATGTCGTATGAATAAAGAGCAATTACTTCCCTTTGGTTATTTGATATCATCAACGCTTTGCCTCATTCTGTTTAAGATTTCTGCTTTGTGTTGCATGGACAGACACATCTGCAATACATTGGGCTTGACAAAGGTCAGTTTGCCCTTGTTCAGCATGCTTGTCATGTCAGGGGTGGTTTCACTCTCTTCACTGTAGGATTCAGGTGCGCAAGTCAGGGCTTCCAAACACTGCAATTTCTCATCTCTGTACGCACTCTTTTGGAGACACCAAACTCTCTGTTTTAGCTTTTTGACAACACATCCTCCAACATACTTTGCATTGTCCTCTTCATCCTCTTTGATTTCTAATGCACTTACTGGTTCCCTAGTTTTTCTTCATAGGCCTTTAAGACCAACAGTATAAACATGTTCAAGGCAATCCAGGCTGAAACTGCAGGGGATACTGTCAACTCAGTAATGCCTGAATGCTGGGTTGAAAAAGCAGAGTAGTACCTGGCCCACGCCTTCTCCTTGGCAGCATTCCCAACCTTGCCTCAGGGAACTAGGCAGTCATGAAGAAGCAGAAGTTTCTCTTCCAGATCTGCACCTAAAACACAGAAAATAAAATATTATAATTAAAACAACACACAAATATAGCAGAAATCAACCCAAGAGTGAAACTGAAGATGTAGATGCATGCACACAATCAAAATCAACACACGACAACAACCCAAAACTACACTTTACATGAATGGATGTAAACATATTAAATTTTGTATTCCATTTGTCGTTATAGAACGTGTTGACAAACCACTTTCATGAATCCTTATCATGTCTTTCAACTATTTGTCGTCTGTCATATGAGCGTTGATGCGTTGAGCTGTCGTTATGCGCCATACATGGCCCAGCTCATCCGGCTTCAGCGTGTTTTTATATCGGAGTGATCCTTCTCCTAGACTGGTGGCTTTACAGGGCTGTCGAGTCCAGTCTACCCGGCTATTTGGCCATAGCTGGCTGGTTTGTTTATCTGAGGTGACCTTCCCCAGGGCTAGAACTTAAAATGCGGCTCTTGTTCGCATGATGCTCCCGTCATTGGACACCTGGGGTATTTCTTGAGTGTAACAGTGCCACCTGTTACCCCGCCCCCTCCTGTTGGAAGCACCGCCAGTTGGTCCGCGACTGCTTATTCGTCCTGGCAAGCCTGGCTTATTTCGCAGCTAACCTCCATATCTGAAGGCCATCACACTATCCGCCACCCGTGAACGCGCATGGTTGGGGGTGGTCGCCCCTACTGTCCCAGGGTCTTTCAACTATGACATGTGCTATTAATGATCCTAAAAAACACATCGCTACACCACATCACAACGCCAAAGTTCTTGGTGGATCTTTTTCAAATTTGGACACCGTATTCAGCTACACCCCGGACACAATATCATCGATGAGATATTTCAACACGTGCTCTCAGCGCGCAGCGCTGAACTGATTTTGGTTTTTGTGTTCATTTCACCATTATCAGCAGGGACGTAGCACACCTAATAAAAGTGGTAGGGCGGAAAAAAATGGAAGACAAAATGCTGAGACAGCTAAGGAAATATGGGGCTTACACTACCGCCCCCCCCCCCTTCCCGTCCCCTTGTAATGGTCTAAAAAAGAAAGAAAACATGATGCGATTTCGTGCCTTCTGAGCTCAGTTCCATCTAATCATCTTTCCATCCTCCACCAAACAACGGGCTGGTGAATGTATCAGTGATTATCAATCGACTTACATTTATATCTAAATTCCGATACGTTGAATGTGATGAGCACTTACTTCAAATGACTTTCGTCTTCATTATTGTCTAGTGTGTTAAAAAGCAAGGATTGACAAACTGGTTTACTTCTAAACAAGCAATTTATTGATCCGTCCAGCCATCAACATTGGCAGCCTGAGTGATGACTGAAAAATAGAGGGATTTGTCAGAATATTTTTAGCGCGTTTTCGATCCATCACAACCAGGATGCACACTTGTGTCCATTGTTCAATTCTCTCTCTACATGTTGTTTCATGTGACACTGTTAACCCCACAAGTTACTGTGTTACTCAATTGTTATGGCGTACTTACGGTTGACACACAATCACTCACCCCTCAGTCTGACCCCAGCTTCACACACAGAATATACAAAACATTTCTTTCCTTCATTGTTTCTCATGGGAGCAGACGGACGAAGAAGCAATTTTCACTAAATTGGCGCCAATACTTTTATGGCCTGACGGAACTCGTCACGTGTGACGTTCTCGTCAAAATAAGACGTCATCCTATTCCAGCAGTTGACCAAGACTAACACACAAAAAAAAAACCAAAAAAACCGACCTTATGCCATCGCGTGAATACTGCGTGGGGTGTTCTGTTGGTAGATCTCTCTCTCTCTCTCTCTCTCTCTCTCTCTCTCTCTCTCTCTCTCTCTCTCTCTCTCTCTCTCTCTTTTTTTTTTTTTTTTACGGAAAAAGTGGTCGGGCGGTCGCCCTACATGCCCTACCGGGTGCTACGTCCCTGATCAGTAACTCTTCCTTATCTTCTCCAGGTTTTTAGCGTTTACCTCCCTTCCTTCGTATGGTGCACTACAGTTTGAGGGAGGCATCTTCGGATATTCCCGTTCTGTTACTATTTTTAGAAGGTCACCGCAGTGTCCAGAACGTAAATTGGACCCGTAAATTATCCTCACTGTAAAAGTGCAAAGGTCGAATCAATTTATAGCCACGCGAAAAATACACTGTCATCTATCTCTTTATAGATACGGCTTCTCTGTGTTTGTGTGTGTGTGTGTGTGTGTGTGTGTGTGTGTCTCTATGTGAGCAACACCTGTGGATTTTTCAGTTCTGTTTGTGATGTGGTCTGGCGGCTTTTGTGTAATATTATGCGAGCTGACCATTCCCCGTCAGCAATCGATCTCTCCCTTTGCTCAAATGCCATAGTCACTGACATCGACTGGAACGTTTTCCCGGACGCCCTCGGCTCCGATCGCTTACCCATTGTTCTTACCTTCCGCCACTTCGCCCCTAATCGCAATAACTCGGAGGTCAGAAAAAAGTACAATTACAAACAGGCAAATTGGGACAGCTTCCGTGCGGAGCTCGAGGGTGTCAGGGAGGAAACTCTCCTTACGGATGACATCGAAGCCTCTTACAATAACATACGTCAATGTATACTCACTGCTGCCAATAATCACATTCCGCTTAAATCAGTAAATCCTAACTGTAAGGCCAAAAGGAATGAGTGGTGGAATGCAGACTGTGATGAAGCCTTGGCAAACAAGCGATATCACATTAAGACATATCTCAGGCACTGCTCAGACGCTAACTTCACGAATATGAAGTCAGCTGAAATACAATTTAACCAGATCACCGCTGAGGCTAAACTTTAAAACTGGGAAAACTTTGTCCACAAAGAAACTAAAGATTACAAAGACTGTGGCAAAATCTGCAAGAAAATCCGCAGATTTAAATGTAGATACAGAACTAAAGAAAAGCCACTACTATCGGGTGATAAAATGACCACAACCGACTCTGAAAAGGCAAACCTATTAGCAGATACCTTTGCCAAAAATAGTCAATCAAAATCCCTAGATACTGAACGACTCAATTATAGGTTAGATCAGGAGAAGGGTTTCACATACCCCCCAGATGACAACCAGTTGCCTATAAACTGCATGTTTAAGGCAAAAGAAGTCCAAAACGCCATCTCTTCTGTGAAAGACCCCAAAAAATCCACAGGTTTAGACCCAATATCATATCACATGATAAAACATCTACCACCTAACTTTGTTAAGTTGCTCACTCAGTTTTTCAATCTATGCTGGTTAAAGGATACTATCCCCGCAGCGTGGTCAGACTCACAAGTAGTAGCAGTATTGAAGAGCGGAAAACCGGGCAATCTACCTGGCAGTTACCGCCCCATATCACTAACCCCCCACCTCAGCAAGATCTTTGAGCGTGTGGTGAACCAGAGGCTGGAGTTCCACCTCAATAAACACAATATCATTCCTACATGCCAGGCAGGTTTTAGGCAAGGTCGTTCGTGTGCGGACCACATTGTGCACGTCACTGAAAAAATCAAAAAGACCTTGGCACATAGTAATAATTCTCTTCTTGGAACCTTCTTTGATATTAAATCTGCGTACGACAGCGTCTGGCATGCTCGTCTACTCCTAAAACTCGGCAGAATCGGTGTCTCTGGCCACATGTACCAATTCATCAAAAACTTCATCAGCAATCGCAAGATGTCTGTCCGAGTGGGCTCTTCGGTGTCCGAAACCCATGCGCTGGACATGGGGGTTCCCCAGGGCAGTATCATCGCGCCAAACTTATTCAGCATCATGCTCTATGACATTACTTCTGTTAAGGTTGACGGTGCCAGTGTACTTCTGTATGCGGACGACCTCGCCTTAATAGACACTAATAGACCACGCCATAACAGAGTTACCAACACTGTTGACTTATCTTCTTACCAAACTAAAATCGACAACCTCTGTCAATATATGTACACCAACGGCTTCCAACTAGCCTCAAATAAAACAGTCTTTCTTGTTGTCTCCCGTAGACAACTGTACAGGAACTGCAGTATAAAGATAGGTTGTGATATTATCAAACCGAGCTCAGAAGTTAAGTTCCTCGGCGTTATCATCGATACCCGACTTAACTGGACCAGTCATATCGAACATCTGATCAATAAAGCCAACAAGGATCTTTATATCATACGCTACCTGGCGTCCCAATCCTGGGCCAGAGGACGTAAGTGTGTCACAGAGGTAGTGCGGGCATTAATTCGCTCCCGCCTCCTTTACGGGTGCGAAGCTTATTTCGCGACGCGCCCGGCGCTCATGAAAAAACTGGCTATTATAGAGTGCAGGGCGCTCAAAATAGCTCTGGGACTCTCCCAACAAGCGAGTAAGAGTCGAGTCTACAGCGAGTGTGGGTGGCTGCCCCTTGTGGATGAGATAAAACTCCGTTCAGCTCAGTATGCTGTCAGAGCCCACGCGGTAAAGAACTCTGCCTGCGAGGTCCTGACTGACTTTTTTCCTCAGCACCAAAATTATGAGGCCAACACCAAACATAGCACTCAACTCTTGGCCAAAACGCTACCCTTATCCGACACAGTAAACCGCATTCTAGCCGATAGCGGGGTGAAGGTCAGTGAGCTGGCCAGGGTCCCCCCGCCCTCCTACCCGCCTTGGCTTGAGGAAACCCCTACTATCATATACGACAGTGAAGATAATACCACCAAAAAAGATAACCCCGTCTACCTAGCTACTGTTACAAAAGAAACCCTAAACTACAAATTCTCGGAGCATTTAAAAGTCTTTACTGACGGATCCAAATTTGCAGACGGCAGCGTTGGCTGCGCCTTTGTGATCCCAGATCTTAAAATATCAAGGAAATATACTCTTAATAAAGACATCTCCATATTCTCAGCCGAGCTATTTGCCTTGCTCATGGCATGCACTTTCATAAATGACCTCCCAGTCACACCGCGTGCGGTAGTTTTCTGCTCTGACTCGCGCTCTTCATTACAAGCTCTGCATCGAAACACATCAAATCGGGCAGAGCTACAAAGAGAAATCCTCTTTATATGTCACCAGTTAATCTCATCCGGCACATCCGTATCATTTCTCTGGGTCCCCTCTCACGTAGGGGTCCGGGGAAATGAACTGGCGGATGTCGCTGCCAAAGAAGCGGCAGAATCTAGCCCAGCTAACACTAACATCGGCTACTCAGTAACCGAGTTCTACAGTAAAATCCGTAAACTCATTCGAAGTCAGTACGTAATATCTCTGTCCCATCAACCCATTGATATGAACGATCTACACCCCGATCTCCCAACAAACCTCCTCACTATCTTCAGACGCCTCCGTGCCGGCGGCTGCCGCTTCCATATCTTTAACAAGTCCTGCCATTGTGGAGAACCCTATTCATTTCAACACATTTTCGCTCCATGCGCTACAAATAGAATTACCTTTAAAACCTTATATGACCATATGCAGCTCCATGGTCTGAGTCCCCAGGATTATTTGCGCACTAGTCGCCAAACTGTACATATTGTTTTTATTACCACGGCCTTCGTGGCTTACATCTTAATCCTTTTATTTGTAAAAAGTTTTGAGATTTATTGTTCGTGTTCCTCTTACTTGCTCATCTATTTGGTTTTATTGGTGATCCTGAAAGGTTCCACTTTTTAACTCGATTTGAATAAAATAAAATAATCATTTTACAAACCCGTTATTCAAGATATAGAATACAGACTTATAATTCTTACCAAGAAACATCTTAACTACTTTTCATTTTAACAAATTCCACAGAGCATTATCAACTCAACCCCACCCCCTGCCCTCCTCTCCTTATTTTTTGTTTCTTTCTTTCCTCTTTCTGAAAGCGGACAAACACTCAAGTCCTTAATGGCTCAAAACCGTAGGACTTTTAATATTAATTTTAACGTAATATTATGTACTGGCCTTCCTTTGAAAAGCCATAACAGTTCAAAAGGGCTTAGAGATAAGCTCTAAATTGCTCAGTCCTGTTTGAGTGGAGTTCGCCTCCAAAGGTGATTAACACGGTTACATTCGTCGACAAGGATGGGACTCGATATGGTCAGGAATGGCATTATGGCCACTAAATCATTTTCGTGCTGTTCCCATTCCACGAATCTGGGAGGGACCTAAGCTTGGCGGGTCCATTGTTCGGACCCGGCGAAGCTGGCGTACGGCACTAAGTACTTCTTCCCGGCGAAGCCGGCTACCCGGCGAAGCGGGTATTCATTCTAGTATCTATATATATATATACGACTTGTGTCTGTGTGTGTGTCTGTGTGTCTGTGTGTGTGTCTGTGTATTTGTGTGTTCGACATGCACGGCCAAAGTTCTCGATGGATCTGCTTCAAATTTGGTGGGCATATTCAGGTAGACCCGGGACACGACACAACCTGGTCGATATTTCAACACGTGCTCTCAGCGCGCAGCGCTGAACCGATTTTGGTTCGACCTCAGCTATTTTGGTTCCATCTCAGCTACCCGGGCCCCCATACCGACACACCATAGCCGCTACACCACATCACAACGCCAAAGTTCTCGGTGGATCTTTTTCAAATTTGGACACCGTATTCAGCTACACCCCGGACACAATATCATCGATGAGATATTTCAACACGTGCTCTCAGCGCGCAGCGCTGAACTGATTTTGCTTTTTGTGTTCATTTCACCATTATAAGTAACTCTTCCTTATCTTCTCCAGTGTTTGGCGTTTATCTCCCTTCCTTCGTGTGGCTTTCCCGTTCAGTTGTAAGTTACTACTATTTTTAGAATGTCACTGCGCTGTCCACTGCGCTGAGCGTCTTCGGATATTCCCGGCGTTCTGTTACTGTTACTATTTTTAGAAGGTCAACGCAGTGTACAGAACGTAAATTGGACCCGTAAATTATCCTCACTGTAAAAGTGCAAAGGTCGAATCAATTTATAGCCACGCGAAAAATACACTGTCATCTATCTCTCTATAGATACGGCTTCTCTGTGTTTTTTTGTGTGTGTGTGTGTGTGTGTCTCTATATGAGCAACACCTGTGCATTCTTCAGTTCTGTTTGTGATGTGGTCTGGCGGCTTTTGTGTAATTTTTAACTCGATTTGAAATAAAAAAAAAATAATATTACAAGCCCGTTATTCAAGATATAGAATACAGACTTATAATTCTTACCAAGAAACATCTTAACTACTTTTCATTTTAACAAATTCCACAGAGCATTATCAACTCAACCCCACCCCCTGCCCTCCTCTCCTTATTTTTTGTTTCTTTCTTTCCTCTTTTTGAAAGCGGACAAACACTCAAGTCCTTAATGGCTCAAAACCGTAGGACTTTTAATATTAATTTTAACGTAATTTTATGTACTGGCCTTCCTTTGAGAAGCCATAACTTGCTCAGTCCTGTTTGAGTGGAGTTCGCCTCCAAAGGTGATTAACACGGTTACATTCGTCGACAAGGATGGGACTCGATATGGTCAGGAATGGCATTATGGCCACTGAATCATTTTCGTGCTGTTCCCATTCCACGAATCTGGGAGGGACCTAAACTTGGCGGGTCCATTGTTCGGACCCGGCGAAGCCGGCGTACGGCTCTAAGTACTTCTTCCCGGCGAAGCCGGCTACCCGGCGAAGCGGGTATTCATTCTAGTCTATATATATATACGACTTGTGTCTGTGTGTCTGTGTGTCTGTGTATCTGTGTATTTGTGTATTTGTGTATTCGCCATGCACGGCCAAAGTTCTCGATGGATCTGCTTCAAATTTGGTGGGCTTATTCAGAGAGACCCCGGACACAACCTCATCGATGAGATATTTCAACACGTGCTCTCAGCGCGCAGCGCTGAACCGATTTTGGTTCCACCTCAGCTATTTTGGTTCCACCTCAGCTACCCGGGCCCCCATACCGACACACCATAGCCGCTACACCACATCACAACGCCAAAGTTCTCGGTGGATCTTTTTCAAATTTGGACACCGTATTCAGCTACACCCCGGACACAATATCATCGATGAGATATTTCAACACGTGCTCTCAGCGCGCAGCGCTGAACTGATTTTGCTTTTTGTGTTCATTTCACCATTATAAGTAACTCTTCCTTATCTTCTCCAGTGTTTGGCGTTTATCTCCCTTCCTTCGTGTGGCTTTCCCGTTTGTAAGTTACTATTACTATTTTTAGAATGTCACTGCGCTGTCCACTGCGCTGTCCACAACGCTTCCCTTGCACCCGTAAGTTGTTCTTACTGTCAAAGTGAAAAGGTCGAATCAATTTATAGCCACGCGAAAAATACACTCTCACCTATCTCTATATATTTATAGATACAGATATGCATATATATATACGGCTTCTCTGTGTGTGTGTGTGTTTGTGTGTGTGTGTGGGCAAAAACCTGTGTATTGTAGAGTTCTGTTTGTGATGTGGTCTAGCGGCTTTTGTCTGTCTGTATGTTCTGGCATGTGAGAAGCCACAGCAGATAATATAGGGCTAAGAAATAAGCTCTAAAATTCTCAATCCCGTTTGACAGGACTTCGCCTTCAAAGGTGATTGTGGTGAACCGCCACGCTGTCTGTCTCTGTCTCGCGCCGTTCACCCCAAATTCCCGTTTCTGAGTTACTATTTTTAGAATGTCACTGCGCTGTCCAGAACGCTTCCCTTGCACCCGTAAGTTGTTCTTACTGTCAAAGTGAAAAGGTCGAATCAATTTATAGCCACGCGAAAAATACACTCTCACCTATCTCTATATATTTATAGATATAGATATACATATATATATATACGGCTTCTCTGTGTGTGTGTTTGTGTGTGTGTGTGTGGGCAAAAACCTGTGGATTGTAGAGTTCTGTTTGTGATGGGGTCTAGCGGCTTTTGTCTGTCTGTATGTTCTGGCATTTGAGAAGCCACAACAGATAATATAGGGCTAAGAAATAAGCTCTAAAATTCTCAATCCCGTTTGACAGGACTTCGCCTGCAGAGGTGATTGTGATGAACCGCCACGCTGTCTGTCTCTGTCTCGCGATTCACCCCGGCGAAGCCGGGTATTCCTCTAGTTTATAATATATGAGGTTATACATGTATAAATGTATACAAGTTTTGAATTTGAAAGTCATTGATTCAGTGCCTTTGAATTGTTGTCGTGTTTTCAGGCTGTTCCTTGCAGCTCTGCATTACAATGAAAATGGGGACATAGGTGATGCGTTTGATGATCGAGGAAGGAAATCCACATGTGATAATGTATATGAACATCTAGGGTTGTTTTCAGTATTGTTGATAACATGTTTTGTTTGATTAAGGGTATTCAGCTGGTATTTCCTTGTTTTTCACTACCTTTTTTATTCATGGTTTTGATATGCCTTGACCGACGAGGTAATTTTATAGACGAAAAGGAATCGGTGCATATCATGTTTTATTTGTATAACTGTGTTTTAATTTTAAATGTTTCAAGCGCAAAAAGCATAATTGTAAAGTTATGATGTTTTGCTATATAAATGCTCATTTATTATTATATTATTATTATTATTCCCAAAAGCAAAGAAAGGAGAGTACAGTGTGAGAAAGTCCAAAGGGCCACCAACTTACGGTAAGTTACACGCAGGGTAACTGCAGACTGCTGTTTTTTAGCACACACACACACACAAGTAAAGATACTAATCTTTTCTCATACTCATATTTTTGTTCAGAATTCTGGAAATGTGCACAGTATGTAAACACACACACACACACACACACACACACACACACACACACACACACACACACACACACACACACACACAACTGCAGAGGGGAAAAGGCACAGAGAGAAAGATTACATTTACAGACTATCAATATTTTCCCAGTTGGGTATCCCCTATAACTGCAGCATTCTTCTTAGTTTATGCATTTCTGCAAGCATAAAAACTGAACTTGGTTCAGTACTGATAATGTCTTTTCACGACTATCTCATCCTGAGCTATTCATCGTTACATTTACAGGTTACGTGTCAAGACTGTGTCAACATCTCTGAGAAGCTGACCGAGAATCCAGGGGACTCACAAACTTCTCTCCCTGCGAAATTTCGTGACATACCTGACTCTTTGGCCGCTGCATACCACCACCCATTCAGAGAAAAAGCTGCTGCAACCTACAGTACAAGATACCCTAATTAACTGATCCCACATTTTCCCACTGCTGTTGACATCAACCACATACAGAACAAAATTCACTTGAATGGGATTACTGTTTTATTTTATAAGTGATGCATTTTATTCTAATTAAAACATACATTTTCATTTTACTATTTTCATGGAAGCTCGGGCCACTCAAATCCTCTGTAAGTATCCTCGGAAGGAAATGCATTTCTGATGGCCCGTACCGCACATGAAGGTAGAGGTATCCTGACTTTCCTCCCTAGGACACCATGACACCACCTCACCAACTGTCGGTATCCTATGTAGCGGTACTTCCTGGAAAATAAAAAAAAGAATCTGTGACATTAGGGTTTGTTGTGTACTCCAGCAGAGGGTTCTTAAAAAATGTGTGGAGAGTGGAGGGAGGAACACTTGTTCCTTGTGTATACAGGATTGACTAATGAGGGAATGGCTTGTTTCATGGTTGTGTGTGCGTGTATGTGTGATATTGTCTTTCATGACAAGATCCCTGTAAATCTTTAATTTTACCTCACTTCTATGTTAATAAACTAATAAAGATATTTCCAAAAATGGTGTTTTCTTTCCAGCATTAAGTTTATCTTGTTTCACACAAAGAGTATAAACACTGATTCACTTGTGGACTTCAGTGTGGAAAGATCTCAGGATACAATTTTCATTTTTACTGTTGATACTGATGAGTGTTGTGTATACTATTTCTGCACATGTTTGTTTGTTTTATAATTTGATTGTTGTTGTCCTTGTTTTTGTAATTGACCAACTTCCAACTTTGTCATTAATTTTATTAAGAGACGAAGATCAAGGATTGCTTTTCACCTGCTAATTAAAACAATCAATCTTCTGTCACCTTCTTCTTCAGGCGTGTGAATGAATGGATGAATATGTTTGTATGTCATGTGGAACAAACCTAGAAGTGTCTGCCACAACATTTTAGAATTTCCAGAATAGCTTTTACAATGTCACAAGTAGAAATAACGTTAATCCCAACTCATGAAATTAAAAAGCACATGTTTGGTAAAGAAAGATAAGATTTATCACTTACTCCTCAAGAGTAGCCTGGAAAGTGCCATGCTCCTGTCGGTACTGGTAATATGCTGTCTCCAGCACATCTGTGTTCAGGCAGACGCTTTGAAAGGCTGGGAGCTGCGTGATGCATGTAATGCCAGGGTTTTTGAGAGGTCTGCAAATATAACACTATTGTTATTACTTATTTTTAACTATAAATTAAGTATAAGAATTAAACTTCTAAACGCCACGATGAAGTTTAAAGGCTTTACAGACTAGTACATGTACTAGTAATGAATAGCCATTAACCTCTACATCTATATATATGTTAAATTTACAAAAGAGTCACACCTTCCCTTTGCTCTTTTCATAACATGTTATAATAAAATTAAATAATGATAGCCTCATTCTTCCAAACCAATAACATGCCAAGTGAAAAGATATACATACCTGCGACTGTTCAGCTTCTCCATGATTTTAGTAGACTCAGTGCAGCAGTTGCATTCCTCCACTTTCTCCATCACCACACAGTTGCCACATTCACACCTGAAAGTAGCACAAACTTCACTTGAATCATTCGTCTCCATTCTTCGACTAAGTATTGTGAATGTGCACACGTGGGAAGTATTCTTAGATTTCACTTGAAAGAAACAATAAGATTAATTCCAAAAATGTAACTTGCCACTGCTCTCTTCAGAAAGAAAAAAACACCGCTAGAAACGTAAACAATGAGACTTTCGCCTTCGTATCATCGTATGACTTACTCAATCTGAACCCCAACAAAGCCAGTGGGCCAGACCAACTCAGCCCCCGCGTCCTGAAAGAGGTAGCGACGGAGCTTGCACCGGCGCTAACACTATTGTTCCAGGCCTCTCTAAAATCGGGAGTGGTACCAGCAGACTGGAAGCTAGCCCATGTAACACCAGTGTTCAAGAAAGGGGAGCGTTACAGGCCGGAGAACTATCGTCCAATCTCCCTCACATCTATCCCCTGCAAGCTCCTAGAGCACATCATTGTGAGCGCCATCCTCACCTACTGCGAACAACACCAAATACTCTGTCCTGAACAACACGGCTTCCGACGGGGAAGATCATGCGAGACCCAGCTGCTAGGGCTTGTCGACGAGGCCTCGTTCGCGCTTGAGCAAGGGCACCAGGTGGACCTTCTAGTGCTGGATTTCTCCCGCGCGTTTGACAAGGTCAGCCACAGTCTACTCGTGCATAAACTCCGTCAGTACGGCATAGGTGGGAAAGTCAACGCCTGGGTCGAGGATTTCCTCGCCAACAGGAAGCAGTCCGTCGTCGTCAACGGGGCCATCTCAGAGCTAGCTCCAGTGGAAAGTGGCGTTCCTCAAGGGTCCGTGCTCGGGCCGACGCTATTTCTGCTGTACATAAACGATCTCCCGTCAGACCTGACCTCGACTGCGCGACTTTTTGCCGACGACACAGCGTGCCATGCTGACGTCAAGACAGCAGCGGACCAAAAAAACCTCCAAACAGACCTCGACAGACTGGCGTCCTGGGAACAGAAGTGGAAGATGGCATTCCATCCTGCCAAATGCACCACCGTACACATGACCCGACGCCGTACCACCCTACCATACGAGTACCAGCTCCACGGCCAGAAACTCCAGGAGGAGACCCAGGCTAAGTACCTCGGCGTCACCCTGACCAAAGACCTGAAGTGGAACACCCACATCGCCAACATCACCACCAAGGCGAACAGAGCACTTGGCTTTGCTAGACGTAACATCAAGCTCAGCAACAAGAAGGCCAAGGCGGCTGCATACAAGGCACTAGTACGACCCATCCTAGAGTATGCCAGCCCAGTATGGGACCCACACACCGCTGAAGACAGTGCCTCTCTCGAAAAGGTCCAAAGAAGAGCAGCCAGATGGGTGTCGCATCGCTTCCGCCAGACCTCCAGCGTCAACAACATGCTCGAAGACCTTGAGTGGCCTACGCTTGAGAGCAGACGGAGGCGAGCGAGACTAACAACCTTCTACAAAGTCCACCACGACCTAATTGTCGCAGTGAAGAGCAACCACGCACCAAAGCCAAGCCCACCCAAGTGCACGACCAGGCAGACCCACGCTCTGTCCTACGAAATCCCCCACTCTAGGACAGCCTACAGGCAGAAAACATTCTTCCCGCGCACCATTCCAGAGTGGAACCGCCTGCCTGTAGAAACTGCCACAGCGCCATCCCTGGCATCCTTTCAGGCCAGGCTGGCAACTCTCCACTGACCCATCATCCCCCCCTCCCTACCCCCAACCTCCCCCCCCCCCTGAACTTCACCCCTGACCAAGCAATAGACCGGAACCACCATCACCCAAGCGTAGCAGATTCATCACCATGCTGATGTTGGCTACCTATCACTAAGAAGAAGAAGATCTACACGGTAAACGTGAATTCGTTACTCACCAGTCTGTGTTCCCAAGGCGATATACGCCGTTGTTGTCAGCAAAATGATTATTTTCCTCCACATTCCTCTCATGTTCTTGTGCTGGAGGCTCGAACTGATACGGTACAACGCGATTGTTGTTCCACAAGTTGCCTGCACCACGAGTGTCCGCCATTTCGCTCTGTTCCCCTCAGTACGTCACAAGTTACCAGCTGGCGCTTCGGTAGTTCTCGGGTTTTCTCGGCAAAGTCCGGATCAGCAAATTTAGCTCGCATGTCGGTGGGCGTTTCCTTGCGAACGACAAAGCGCTGAGCGGTTTCAGTGCCGAAAAATGCCATAACTGGAAACCCTATTCACACACTCAAAACTTTGTTTGGAGGGTTTAGACGCACTTTAATACGATCAATCGGACCTATTATCAAGTTAGTGTATCAACTTTTGAACGAACTGCGCCCAGTAGTTTCCCAGCAATAAGCTGTTAAGTCCAGACAGACAGACAGACAGATACACAGACAGACACACAATTAAAGTCTGCCGGACCCTCCAACTGCGTACTCGGGGATAAAACATTAGACACTGCAGAGCCAACATCAAACTATTGAGCGAATAAAAATGTCCATGTGTGCGATGTGCAAGTGAGACATGGATGTGTTCATGACTGAATGCGTAAGCACAATGCAAGGAATGGCCAGAGAGGTATGTGGGAGGTGTGTTTATAACCTGCCCTGTTATATAGTGCTATATGTCTTATGTAAAACAATGTCCTGTTTGTATTATTGTTATGTACCACGCCTGAATTTCTCTGAGATAATAAAGTATTCTTATTCTATTCTTATTCTTAAGCGTATAGTCGTGATCAGTTGATAGGTTATTCTCCAGAGCTGTGGACCATTTTGTGACATGCATTGTCAGACCTTTACATGAGTATAACGTTTAATAAATGACACCTAGAATGTATTCTCTGTACTTTTTTCAGTAATACTCAAATTAGATAATGATACAGACATGTAATACAAAACATAGTATATATATTTTTGTCTTTTTGATCTAAAATAATAATGTTCAAATCCATGTCACAATCTTTCGTTTCCATGTTACAAAGTTGATGTCCTTTAAAACCCCGTGTAATTCACAAATTAGTAGACACATAAAATGTGCATCTATTTCTATTTTATATCTGCAGGCCAAGGATATTTATGGAACCAGTTCTTACAAATGAAATCAATTTGTATGGTTAAAAGGACTCAGTAAAGTAAAGAAATGTCAACTTCGTAACATGGTTTCCCCTGGTACACGTACACAGCTCTGGAGAAAAACCCTGATCGGTACGTTCCGGTATTTTACCGTTTTTATGTATACCGACGTAGAAAAGGAATCCTCCTCTTCTTCTTCTTCTTCTTCTTCTTCTTCTTCTTCTTCTTCTTCTTCTTCTTCTTCTTCTTCTTCTTCTTCTTCTTCTTCTCCGTCTCCTTCTCTTTCTCTTTCTTTCTCTTTCTTCTTCTTCTTCTTCTTCTTCTTCTTCTTCTTCTTCTTCTTCTTCTTCTTCTTCTTCTTCTTCTTCTTCTTCTTCTTCTTCTTCTTCTTCTTCTTCTTCGTTCATGGGCTTAGACTCCCACGTTCACTCATGTTTTTTTAGCACGAGTGGATTTTTACGTGTATGACCGTTTTTACCCCGCCATTCAGGCAGCATACGCCGATTTCGGGGGAGGCATGCTGGGTATTTTCGTGTTTCTATAACCCACCGAACTCTGACATGGATTACAGGATCTGTTCCGTGCGCACTTGGTCTTGTGCTTGCGTGTAAACACGAAGGGGGTTAAGTCACTAGCAGGCCTGCACATAAGTTGACCTGGGAGATCGGAAACATCTCCACTCTTAACCCACCAGGCGGCAGCGACCGGGATTTGAACTCACGACCTCCCGATTAGGAGGCCGACGTCTTACCACCACGCCACTGCGCCCGTCGAAAAGGAATCCAACCAGTAAGTGGTTCTGAATGCACCAGACAGTTGTTTGTATAAGAATAGAAGCTATAAAATATTGGTACATTGGTATACGTTAGTTTGACAGTCTGCTTGAGTGACCGTAACTTTTCTTTTTTTTTAAAGGTGGTCGTCTACATTTTTGCTTTTTTTTTCAATAATCTTTTGGTTAGATTTCGCTGAAAAGTTATGTCAGATGATGAATGAACCATGGGAAAAAAAATGTATAGCAAAAAAAATATATGTAAAAAAAGTTTTTATTTCTGAGAAGTGTTAGTAACACTTCCAATGTTTTGATTTCCATGTGCAGAGAGCATGTGCTTTGACTATAAATATCGACCAATCAAATTCATGTCACTATCCTTACTATGCTGACAGCCACACCCACACAGTCACAGCAACAATTTGACACTGGGTATTTGAGCGCTGTCCACGGTTTTCTTTTTAAACGCACGAAATGCACGGTATTCGAGAGGAGTTTTGCCCTCGGCATTTGCCAAATAAGGATATCCTACTACGTTGAGTTACTATAATAATTTTTCAATCGGCTACCCTGGCTTCGTCCTTCCTAATCAAAGGGTGGTGTATTTTTGATATTTGTAGGGAATAGACTCAGTATTTCAATGGTCAAATGCCGATTTCTGTACAAAAATGTAGACAAGGACCTTTAAAGGCTAGGAGCCGGTTTGTTTGGCTCGCGGTGGTCACTCTGACAGTCTGACCACCGCTTTGTTACCCGACAGCGGTTGTCCGAAGGGGGTGCTTGCATGGGGAGGGCAACACTGTGATGGGCAACTCCCCACGCGAAAAGGCACAGTCGACCGACTGAAATCCGGCTTTTTCATGAAATACAATTTTGTCAGATTATCGCATTTCACTCGTTCAACTGCAGTTAACCGATTGTGTTGCTGGCCAATGAATACAGCTCCTGGGGTGTCGTTTGACGTTCGCTGACGAATTTGTGACTGTCTAAACCTCTGAAAATGACCGTGACTGTTATGCTCGCGCTATCATTTCCACAAATTAACCGAAAAAAATTAACCCTAGCAACATCCCTAGGGATGTAGTACTGTATAATGTAGCAATTTTCGTCGTGGAGGCATATGATGCTTCAGTGAATTAATTCGTCAGTGTGTGTCTTTAAAAAAAAAAAGGAAAAAAGTGTGAGCACCATGCATGATCGGGACAGTATTGTAGCACTGCAGCAATTTTTGGCTCACGTAAGTGTAGCCTATGCGATCGTAACTTTGTCTGTCTGTGCGTGCGTGCGTGCGTCTGTGCGTGTGTATGTCTGTGGTAGAAACTCTAACATTTGAAGACGTCACATTACATTGACGTCACATTATGACGTAAGAGGGTCACGCGAAGGAAGTACTGAAAGTCTCGGTCATTATTATTTTGAGCGCGCCGAGACTAGTTGGCAGTCGTGTAGATCTAGATCTAGTGTCTCGCTTTCTTGCACAGTTTCACCTATGCTCTTTCTCTCTGTGTGTGTGTGTGTGTGTGTGTGTGTGTGTGTGTGTGTGTGTGTGTGTGTGTGTGTGTGTGTGTGTGACGGAGTGATTGAGTTTGTGTTACTGTTTGTCGATTTCTTACGTGAGCCTTGATGGCTTCGCCTCTTGTTTGCTGTGTTTGCCTTGCACGTTTTGCGTCGATTTATCAAGACTTTATAAACCAAGACCCTTTTCCCCAAAATGCAAAATCAATCATCACCAACAGTCAGCGTCATGTAATTTGCACATCTTCTATTTGTGTCGTTTCAGAAGCCTACAGAAAATCCAAGAATGATCTGTGATCTTTGTCCATCCGATATCTTCAACATTCTTGTGACAGCCATAGCTGATTCTTCGGAAGGTGGGTTCTAGCTAAGGTTCACTGGATCTGCAATTATTTCCTAATCTTATTCACACATGTGTTTGTTTTTGTCTGGGCTGTTTTACCTTTGCCAATGAGCCTGTCTGACATGCTATATTATTTAAAGGGTTAGTTGAACTCTCCACTGCTTTGTTACCTGTTTATAACAATACCCTTTATCCTTTCTCATTTGTGTGTGTGTGTGTGTGTGTGCCTTGTGCGTGTGTGTGTGTGTGTGTGTGTGTGTGCCTTCTGCGTGTGTGTGTGTGCCTTCTGCGTGTGTGTGTGTGTGTGTGTGTCTTGTGCGTGTGTGTGTGTGTGTGCGTGCCTTGTGCGTGTGTGTATGTGTGTGCGTGCGTGCGTCTGTGTGTGTGTGTGTGTGCGTCTGTGTGTGTGTGTGTGTGTGCGTGTGTCTGTGTGTGTGTGTGTGTGCTTAAGGACTGCACGCATAAGAAGTAGCTAGCTTAGAAATTACCAAATACGCTTTGATGTTCTGTCATAAAAACAACAATGAATGTGCAAATGACATTTGTGCTCGTATCCCTGATTTCCCACACCCTACTTCTTGTATCCCTGATTTCCCACACCCTACTTCTCGTATTCCTGATTTCCCACACCCTACTTCTCGTATCTCTGATTTCCCACACCCTACTTCTGACATAGATGTGTATTGTCAAGGGATATCTATGGTTCTACCGAGCTGAAAAGCTGACTGAAGCTCGACCCAAAACTGACTGACTCAGTTATTGTGTCGCTGTGACTCGCATTGTCCACTGCTATGACTGTATGTTCATAGGTTTAAACAGGGACCTAATATATACTGTTCAAAAAAAGAAACGCATAGTTGCTACTTGCCAAATTTGTTTTATTTTTCGAAAAAATTAACAGAAAATCCAATATTTAGATTATTTGTTTGAAATTTGGTATGGACACAGTTGAATGCACACACAGTTCATTTGCATCTTCAAATCAATCAGTCAATCAATACGATTGGGTGCCGAGGCTGTCAAGTCAGTAGGGGGGGTGACTGCCTTGAGCAGCAACAACTGCCCGGCACCTTCTGGGCATGGACTGGATCAGATGCCGGATATCTTGCTGTGGGATGGTGTCCCACTCCTCCTGAAGTGCCTGCAATAGATCGCGGTGATTTGCCGGCGCTTCTTCTCGCCTGCGCACACGTCTGTCCAATTCATCCCAGAGGTGTTCTATCGGGTTCATGTCTGGCGACATGGATGGCCAGGGAAGCACCTGGACATGGTGGTCGGTGAGGAACTGGGTGGTGCGTCGTGCTGTGTGCGGGCGAGCGTTGTCCTGCTGGAATATGGCATCCTGGTCAGCCAGAAGAGGAAGGGCGTGTGGGCGCAGAATTTCCTCCACGTATCGCTGGGCAGTTATGTGCCCTTGGACGTGCACCAGGGTGCTCCTTCCAGCGGTATTGATCGCCCCCCACACCATGACGCCTCCACCACCATGAACGGGTGCCTCATCCACACAGTTGGGCGCGTAACGTTCGTTTACTCTCCGGTAGACCCTCCTCCGACCATTATGTCGCTGGAGCAGGAAGTAGGACTCGTC
This sequence comes from Littorina saxatilis, assembly GCF_037325665.1. Lineage (NCBI taxonomy): Eukaryota > Metazoa > Mollusca > Gastropoda > Littorinimorpha > Littorinidae > Littorina > Littorina saxatilis. The sequence goes on from NC_090257.1 coordinate 38,528,038, forward strand.
GCTGAACCACACGTGTCTCCAGTGATTCCGGACGGTCCAGCGAAGGTGCTGCATGGTTGCCCCACTGCACTCGGTTCTGGCGATGACGGCGGGTGAGGACAGCTCCTCTGTGAGGTCTGCGAGCTCTCAAACCAGCTTCATGCAGGCGGTTCCGCACGGTCTGGTCCGATAATCGGTGTGGCCCGGGGAGAGCCTGGACAGAAGATGAGGCCGACAGGAAACGATTCCGGAGGTGGCGGAGCCGTATGAAGCGGTCGTGAGCAGCAGTTGTCGCCCTTGGTCTTCCCGCTCGTGGCAAGTCAGCAACGAAGCCAGTGGCTTGAAACCTGACCCACAGTCTACTGATGGTGCTCTGGGACACGTGGAAGTGCCTGGCGATTGCACTTTGACTTTGGCCTGCTTGTAAACGACCCAATGCAATTTGGCGGTCTTCTCTGCTCAATCGGGCCATCTTTCGTCGCTGAATTGTCGTCTGATTTCTTTGTGGCGAACAATCCGCTTTTATGGGTTTTGGAAGACATGGTGAGAGCTCAATATTCCCCGAGTTTCACGAGATTACACTGAAGCATGACGAGTGGTCATGCCAAATGAGCAATTTTGACATTGTAGCCACTGATAACGCATGCGTCACGTGCAGAGCTCACTTGTGGCAATGGAAGAAAGGTCGACGACCAGATAAACATTTTCTGGAGTTTGGTGGATATCCTTGTAGCCATATAACTAAATTAACCAAATATTACAAGCTATGCGTTTCTTTTTTTGAACAGTATAGGTGTGACAGGGGAGGCTGCCGCTCCTTTCACAGCAGACTCTGCACCCGAGTTGTTGGCCTTTAAAGTCAACACCCGTGGTTTGTGGAAATCTGTTTGTGATAGGGTGTGGTAGTTTCCGATTGTCTGTATGTTCATGGAAACCTTCGGGTTTGCATAACAGTTTTTATAGGGCTAAGAAATTAGCCCTAACATTTTCAAACCTGTTTGATTGCACTTCGCTTCCCGAGGTGATCGTAGTGTTTCGGCACACGGTTACATTTGGCGCCGCGAGCAGGATGGGACTCGGCATGATATGTTCAGGTAATGGCATAATATGACCACTGAACATGTTCGTGCTGTTCCCATTCTGCGAACTTGGGATGGACAGTGGTCTCCCGGTTCGGAACTTCGGGACGAAGTTCATTTCAAACGGGGGCGATTGTGACAGGGGAGGCTACCGCTCCTTTCACAGCAGACTCTGCACCCGAGTTGTTGGCCTTTAAAGTCAACACCCGTGGTTTGTGGAAATCTGTTTGTGATAGGGTGTGGTAGTTTCCGATTGTCTGTATGTTCATGGAAACCTTCGGGTTTGCATAACAGTTTTTATAGGGCTAAGAAATTAGCCCTAACATTTTCAAACCTGTTTGATTGCACTTCGCTTCCCGAGGTGATCGTAGTGTTTCGGCACACGGTTACATCTGGCGCTTGCGAGCAGGGATGGGACTCGGCATGATATGTTCAGGTAATGGCATAATATGACCACTGAACATGTTCGTGCTGTTCCTATTCTGCGAACTTGGGATGGACAGTGGTCTCCCGGTTCGGAACTTCGGGACGAAGTTCATTTCAAACGGGGGCGATTGTGACAGGGGAGGCTGCCGCTCCTTTCACAGCAGACTCTGCACCCGAGTTGTTGGCCTTTAAAGTCAACACCCGTGGTTTGTGGAAATCTGTTTGTGATAGGGTGTGGTAGTTTCCGATTGTCTGTATGTTCATGGAAACCTTCGGGTTTGCATAACAGTTTTTATAGGGCTAAGAAATTAGCCCTAACATTTTCAAACCTGTTTGATTGCACTTCGCTTCCCGAGGTGATCGTAGTGTTTCGGCACACGGTTACATAGGTCTATGGTTTAAATAAGTATTTACTGTTGGACTGAATGTTTGCATATTAACACGCTAAAAGCAAGAAAGGTCTATTTCAGAAGCCTGGGGGAAACTAGGCCCCTAATGTGATTCTTATAGTTATACAGGTTCGAAATGTAGGAAACAGCAGTATTTAACTGATTTCTTCTGCATTGAATCTTGTTTGTGCAATCAGTATAGAAGATTGCAGAGAGTGTATTCGGATTTAAAATGTGTGTATTATTATTGAGCAGCCCTTATATTACTGACGTTCTCAAAGGCTGTGGGGCCTACAACTATCTTTCCTCTCTTAGCCTTGAAAACATGTCACATTCAGGATAACGACTTGGGGCAGTGTATCCATAACCATGGTATCAGTCTGCCTATCTCCCGGGTCAACGAATGTGCAGACTTGTTAGTGCCTTAATTACCCCCCTTCAATTACACACAAGCACAAGACCAAATACGCACGGAAAAGATCCTGTAATCCATGTCAGAGTTCGGTGGGTTACTGATCATAGTAGACAAAACCAAGCATGCATCCCCTGAAAGCGGCCGTATGGCTGCCGAAATGGCGGTATAAATACGGTCATACACGTAAACACCGTGGGAGTTTCAGCCCATGAACGACAGAACAAGAAGGCCGCCGGGTGCAATGGTTAGTACGTGTCCTTTCTTTGCCGTTGCTGTCACTTCAGTTCTTTTCCACGTGTCAGTACATTTTGTGTGTGCGTGTGTGATTTAAAGGGTATTTTATTCATAGACATGTTTACAAAGTGGGCCGTGGAATTTATGATATGATAAAGGAGCACAACAAGATAAACTTATACATGTGCTTTTTCTAGGAAAAGAATAAAGTGGCGGACGATCAGTATTGAACAACAACAACAACAACAACAACAACAACAACAACAACAACAACAACAACAACAACAACAACAAAGAAACACACAGATTCTGAGTTCCCCCCCCCCCCCCCCTGTCAGTCACAGTGAACTAATAATGATTGGAGTGTATTACTGCAGCCTTTAATCAATAATACCACATCGATAAATGTATCTAGTGCGAGAACATTCCTGGTATAATAGTCCAGCGGCTCTCGAAGAGTCCACCCGATAAGTTTGATGTTCTCATTTCGCGGCTTAGCTTCTTAGGGTGATTTGATTGCACTGTTCGCCAAAACAGCGGAGCATAGTCAGGAGCGATCGAACTTAATTTCAAAATTAAACTGTCTTAATTCGAGTTTTCTTTTTCTTTTTCGGAATACTCTTGTTCAGGAACTTAATGTCGACAGGTACACGTTGCAAGTCTATTACTTAAGTTCGTGTGACTGGTGGGGGTGGAGGTGGGATGGGTTGGGGTGGATGGAGGTTGTAGAGTTGACGTCAAGGACTGTCGACACTTTCATAAAAAAAGCCTCAGCTATTTTGACTATTTCGGCAAATTTGACTCAAATAACAAATTCTAACACTGATCGATATACCTGACTTGTTACAGAGCACCAAATAATTATGAGGTGAAGAAACTGACACATGATTTGAATGTTTGTGTTCACATCTGGAAAAAATGAATTGGTCAAAAGCCATGCACTAGACTATTCTAGGACGGTTATTTGTTTGTTCGTTTATTTTGTGTGTTTGCTGATTTGATCTTATTTCACTATCCGGTTTCTCTACTGGCACACACACACACACACACACACACACACACACACACACACACACACACACACACACACACACACACACACACACACGCTCGCACGCACACACGTACACACACACACACACACACACACACACACACACACACACACACACACACACATACACACTCACACACACACACAAACATGCACGCTCACACGTACGGCTCGCACGCACGCATGTACGCTCGTTCAGGAAACTCTTCAATACAACTTCTCCATTTATTATCTTTAATTTAACAACATATTCTTGAATAGTAATGCGTAACTGGAATAGCAAAATCCTGATTTTAGCAGAAAGAACAATATCACTTCACACCTGTTTCATTGCTTGTTAATTGTACCGTCGTAAAATCCGCTTACACTAAGTTGCAAAACACGCGACAAAAGCTCATCCACGATGCTTTGATCGTTTTCAAGCTATCAAAACAGGTACAAAAACAGGTTCTTGAATATCGTGAACCGAATGAATTTCAAAGGATCGGATCTTGTCAGTCTAATGAATATTTAGACCCCTTGACCAACCTCCAAATTGATTAAAAGTAACCCAAACATGCGGGGACAATGAGTAAAACGCCAAGATTAAATCAAATCGCATGGGAGAAACCCTGCAATAAGAATGTCAGGGAGCCTCTCAGTGAATATCTTCATACCAAATGGTTTTGTATTCCTTGATCATGGACTATATAAGTAAAACAAAATAACAAAAAGAAACTGAAAACAAAACAATTTGGTGGGAATTTTACATAAAACGCCGAGAACATCCCAGATTCCAACGACTCGCAGGCAAAAACAAAAACCCTACCATCTTTTTGAATCTGAAGAATGTCAAGGAGCCCCTCAGTGATTAAACTGAGAGGACATGGTTTTGTCGTCACTGACCATGGACTTGAACTGTGACATCAGGCGTTTCTTGATCCTCTCTTCTTCCGCCTTGCGTCGCTTCTCCAAGACAAGGTTGAGAGTGTAGAGGAAAGGGTTGAGGGCGGAGTTGAAGGGCAAGACAAAGATGGCCATGGCAACGTTGACCTCGCCAGGGATGGGAGTCCCAGTCGCCGCCAGCAGACCCAGCAGACCAATCGGAAACCAGCACAAAAAATCCGACATGGCCACGGTGATCAACCGCCGAGCGATGGTGATGTCATGTGACTTCCTCGTCGTTTCACTGGACGACATAGAGTTGGAGTGGATGGACCAATAGATGACGATCTGCCCAGCCGCGATGATGATGAAGAGAGCAAAGTTTGCGAGGATCATCACCCCAAAGGCGTAGGTGTGGCCCGGAAAGTCCGACCTGGTCACAGGCAAGGGGATGCAGATTCCAGACTGGCCATAGAACTTCCAGTGCTCCAAAACAGGCACTAGAGGGGCAGCAGCTACGATAAACCCCACAGCCCAGACACCGAGGCAAGCTATCTGCGCTGAGCGGGAGTCAAAATGCAACCGGCTGAAGGGGAAGCGAAGTACCAAGAAGCGATCCACAGTGATGAGCACGATGACCATAGCCGACACCTCGCTGGACATCAGAGACAGGAACCCTGCCATCTTGCAGGCAGCGCTGCTCTTCCAGGTGTTGTCCTCCCACAGGTAAGTTCCCTGGTAAAGACGGTCCGCCACCCCGATCACCATCAGGTACACACCCATCAGAAAATCCCCAACGCAGAGGTGAGCCACGAAGACATCAAAACTCAACAAGCGCTTCTTCTTCTGCAGGAACACGCGGTAGATGAAACTGGCCGAGTTGCCGAGCAAGGCCATGGCAGCGAAGACGGACAGGAAGGTTCTGTAAACGTTGGACCTCAGTAAAGACTCGCACGATGAAATCTCGTCAGTCGGAGCAAAGCAGTTTTGCAAGTTGAACCCAATAGGCAACAGCGCCGGACAACAAAGCTTAAAGTTGTCTGAGTAGACCGTCTGAAGGTTCTGCAAGCCAGAGAACATGTCTGGCGGAAAATGTGTTAGCGGACAGCCACGGATGTCCAGTGTGTGGAGCAGGGTCAGAGCGTTGAACCCATCACCTATTATACTGTCCACTTCGCTCCCTGATAAATTGAGAATCTGTAGGTCGGGTAGCAGAGAGAAAAAGCTCACGTCCAGAACTTTGATTTTGACTCTTGATAGGTCTAGAGTTTTTAAGGATGGCATAATGCCAAGCTCGTCAGTTTCGTCTGAGGATGTTTCATTGACTTCAGAGCTGTTTGCTGGAGCAGAAACGCTAGCCCATTCTGTTGAGTACAACCTAGTCTGAAGTCCTGGAGTGCTCACGGGATCTGAAGTGCTATTCTCGTTCGTTCTGCTGCCATTTAGGTATGTCGCAGTGTCGACGCTTGCCGTTGTATTTGTCGTTGTGTTGACGCCTGATGTTGAGTATGTCGTAGTGTCGACGCCTGCCAATGTGTGTGCTGTGGTGTCGACTCCTGCCGATGTGTGTGCTGTGGTGTCGACTCCTGTCGATGTGTATGCCGCGGTGTCGACTCCTGCCGATGTATATGCCGTGATGTCGACGCCTGCCGATGTGTGTGCTGTGGTGTCGACGCCTGCCGATGTGTGTGTTGTGGTGTCGACGCCTGCTGATGTATATGCCGTGTTGTCGACGCCTGCAGATGTGTGTGCCGCGTCGTCGACGCCTGCCGATGTATATGCCGTGATGTCGACGCCTGCCGATGTGTATGCTGTGGTGTCGACGCCTGCTGATGTGTATGCCGTTGTGTCAACGCCTCCCGAAGTATATGCCCTGGTTTCCGTACCTGTTATTTTAAATTTGTCGTTTTGGTATTCCGTTGACAAGGACATGGTGTGACGTCGTTCTGAAGTGCTGTTTTCGTCAGTGCTAGTGTCATTTAGATCATTTAGGTATTCCGTGGTGTCGATGTCTTCTGATGTGAAACTACCACTTTGGTATGCCGTCGTGAGTATAGTGTGTGGCGTGCTTGTCCAAGGAAAGATGACGTTTACCACCGCATGTCTTTTGCCCGACTCAAACAAATGCACCAAAGGGTTTCCAGACAGGACAAGAGTCTCAAGCTGCGGCAGCCGACCCAGGTCGTACACATAGAACCCTTTGATCTTATTATCGCTCAAATCGAGCTTACGAAGGTTGGGGAACGTTGGTCCTTCCGCACTTGTCAGCCAGTTCTCCGCCAAGTTGAGATGGATCAACAAGGTGTTCTCCTCAAGGTCTAGGATCCGAATCCCCGAGGCACGGCCATCGAGGTAACGAATCCTCGGGAAGCTTCGGGCAGGGAAAGGTCTGCGACAGAAGAACGCCTGTCCATAGCACGTGCAGCCTTCAGGACAGTCAAGGTCACACAGCAACTCATCGTCGTGTTGCGGACAGTGGTAGATCCCGTCACAGAGGTAGTGAGGATGCAGACAGCTGATGGAGCCCCTGCAGCGGTAGTGGCCTGGACACGTGTATGTGTTGCAGTCGGCCTCGTCCTCTTCCCCCAGACAGTCGGAGACCCCGTTGCAGCGAAGGTACCCTGGCATGCAGTAACCATCACCTGAAAGACAGACAGCGTTTCGTCAATGAGTTTCCCCCGAAAGTGGCGTATGGCTGCCTAAATGGCGGGGTAAAAACGGTCATGCACGTAGAAACCCACTCGTGAAAACATGAGTGAACGCGTGAGTATCAGCCAATGAACGAAGAAGAAGAAGAAGAAGAAGAAGAAGAAGAAGAAGAAGAAGAAGAAGAAGAAGAAGAAGAAGAAGAAGAAGAAGAAGAAGAAGAAGAAGAAGAAGTCACTGCAGTGCAAGTACAATTTAAAAAAAATCTTCATCAATGAAAATTGCCATGCTGCTCATAGAGCATCAAGGCTGTGCATTCCTGGTATGTGACCAAGTGGAGGGATGGTCTTGTGCCATGTAAGAGCCTGGACAGATCTGGGATGGTGTGCCGAACTGTGTTCAGTAGGAGTGTGTCTTTAAACACACCTTGTATACAGTTTTTAACACACACACACACACACACACACACACACACACACACACACACACACACACACACACCACACACACCCACACACACACACAAACACACACAACACACACACACACACACAACACACACACAACACACACACACACACACACACACACAACACACACACACACACACACACACGCACACATCGACACATACGCCTACATACAGGTCGGAAATCAGAAGGCAAAACAAGATTAACAGCCGAAGATAGACAAACAATCAGAAAACCCCACACAAAACAAAAAACCAAACAAATGAACACGGACTGTAACTTTACACAGAACAAACCGGGACACTGGAAGTGGGTCTCAGGGCAAGACGCAGACCCCAGGGGTCCTGGCTGAGAGTTGTTCATCTTGGTGATGATGAACTCCCCAGAACGGAGAAGCTCCACGACGGCGGGGGGACTGGGGCTAACGTAGGACCGGCCCATCGACGTCGAGCAGAGGTCCTCATCCACCTGGTTGTGACAGTCGACCTGCCCGTCACACACCTTCTCTCGATGCACACACTGCAACGATAGCAGCATAAGCAGAGATTAAACTTTTTTGATATGCTTGTGGGAGCAGCCTTGCGAGTGTCGTCGACGATTTTGAGATAAGTTCATAATTTGTATCATGAGTGGTTTTCTGTCTGTCCGCTTAAAAAACACTGAGTCGACTTACTGTAAATGTAACGTGTTTTTGGCTCACGTAAGTGTAGCCTATGCGATGATAAACTTTGTCTGTCTGTGCGTGCGTGCGTGCGTGCGTGTGTGTGTGTGTGTGTGTGTGTGTGTGATAGAAACTTTAACATTTCCGAGTCTATGGATTACGTCAGTCTCGGTCAAAAGTGTTTGACGTGTGTGATAGAAACTATTTGAAGACGTCACATTATGACGTAAGAGGGTTAGACGTCACGCAAAGGAATTACTGAAAGTCTCGGTCATTGTTATTGTGAGCGGGCCGAGACTACTTGGCAGATCCAGGGTCTCGCTTTCTTGCACAGTTTCACCTAGATGCTTACTGTGTGTGTGTGTGCGTGTGTGTGTGTGTGTGTGTGTGTGTGTGTGTGTGTGTGTGTGTGTGTGTGTATGTGTGACGGAGTGATTGAGTTTGTGTTACTGTTCGTCGATTTCTTACGTGAGCCTTGAAGGCTTCGCCTCTTGTTTTTTCTTCTGGCAATAATTAAACGTTCCAATAACCTATCATTGCTGTTTCTTTGTTTCTCAACCTGTGACATATACTCCGAAAGCTGATATTCGCACACGCTTGAGTTTTTCTACTGTAAGTTCAACATTTACGTAACAAAACTTTGTATCATCACACGTTCAATGAGAAGGAAGATTGCGGTTAACTCGAATCTGCTTACAGTGAAACGCCGCCCCCCCCCCTCTCTCTCTCTCTTACGACCCCCTGTTTACATACCCCAGTATCCCCTTCCCGTACAAATCTTGGTATGACAGATATTCTGTTTTAACCTCTGCTTTATGACCTGATTTTTTTTCTCCCGAAGTCTGTGGTTTTAAGAAACCCCCCCTTGTAAAACTTCCATAAATTTGAGAAATTCAGGTCGTAAAAAGGAGGGAGTCTTCAAATGGGGGTAAATTTACACAGGTTATGAACAGAAAATCTCAAAAAAGCAATGTTTCAAAAGGGAAGAGGTCTTAATTTGTTTTATTTTTGGGGGTAATTTTTTGTTGTTGCTTTAACTGAAAGGGGGGTTTACTGTACCACAGTAGCGAATGTCCTGCAGTCTGACCTGTTGTTTGCTGCAATGAAAGGGATCCTGAAGATCACACGGAGGGAAGACACAAAAACTCTCATCACTGCCATCGCTGCAGTCGGGCTGCAAGTCACAGACGAGCGTGTAAGGCACGCGCTCCCCGCCATTAGCGCATGCGTAGGAAGGCGGAAGTGGCGTCAGAGGCGCGCGGCATTCATTCCCATCACGTGACCAGCAATTGGTCTTTGCGTCACAGGCCAGGAAGTCTCGCGTGGCATGACCGAGAGGACACTGAACGAGCGAGACCGGAGATAAGGTGGAGGTGACATTGGAAAAAGAGGACAGTGGCGGGATTTCAATTTTTTTCTTCTCTTTCCCTGAGAGGCCCTCATCTCTAATTTGGTTTACGGTCTCGCACAGGTAGTGATGGCCTCTGCTTACGGACGAGCAGTATGTGAGTCTGATGAAGCTGAGATAAGATAAATCTTGTGGTTGCAGGTTGATGGAGCCACAGGCATTCGGAATGGAATTGAGGTTATCGGCTGCCCTGTAGAAAGCGATCGTTCCGTCGGAATGCTGCACCTCGTTCGTATACCTGGCACAGTGACACAAATGTCAAATTAAAACAAGAACGCAGAGGCGCGATTAGCCATTCAGTCCATCAGATGAACTGAAATACGTCCGGTTCTCTCTAACCTCCCTTATCACACAAAGAGAGAGAGAGAGAGGGAGAGAGAGAGAGAGAGAGAGAGAGAGAGAGAGAGAGAGAGAGAGAGAGAGAGAGAGAGAGAGAGACAGAGAGAGAGGGAGAGAGAGAGGGGGAGAGAGAGAGAGAGAGAGAGAGAGAGAGAGAGAGAGAGAGAGAGAGAGAGAGAGAGAGAGAGAGAGAGAGAGAGAGAGAGAGAGATGGTTTTAAAGCTCTCAATTTAACTCATTTGAACCGCCTCTGTTCGGAGTGTATGCGTGAAACATCTTTATCGTCAGCAGTAACAATTAATATAAAGACCCATGGCTGACAAAACTGTGAATTGTCGGATGTGGAAGCTGCTGTTTGTCACAACAAAACACTTCTTAGCCAGTCATTACAGTCACGTCTAAGTTGGTTTGGATCACTACGTTAAAACACTATTTGAAAGCTATCTTCATTTGATTTACTATTTCTTTGCCATATATATATGCTGAAGTGGAGTGCAGACCGACCACGATTTTGTGGAAGATGCACGTATCCATGGAAGACTCCAGGGCACAAACCTTAGGAAGGTTGAGATACCATGAAATACAGCACTGTTTCATCGCTGTGACCCAAGCTAACATTCTAGGCAGGAAAGATGAAGTTCCACGGAGTGAAGACCGACCACGCTCTTGTAGGCGATACACGCGTCCAAGGCAAGACCAGAGTATACATCTATACGCATACAATGGGCAGCCATTCACTAGTGTAACTCAAACTTACATTCTGGGCATAGAAGACGTCGTGGTGTGAAGACCGACCACAACCTTCCAGAAGATCCACGTGTCCAGGGAAGGCTCCAAATACTTGATGAAGGTCTGATGATCCTCGTAGCTCCTGAGGTTGGCCAGGCGGCCTCCTCGCTTCTCGCAGAGGTACTCTATCTCGCGCCACGTAGCGTAGTCCTTCACGTAGTCATAGAAGAGGCACTGGTCTCCCACGGTAACGTAGCCCAGACCGCAGGCCTCGCTGAAATACGGACAGTCGCGCTCGTCGATCATGTTCACACACTGCGGAATGAGGTCGCACGGGAAGTGGGGCTTGTACTCGTCGAAGGTGGACGCGGAGCAGTTCCACTTATCATTGGGCCCAG
>NC_090257.1:38549128-38569128 GCF_037325665.1 Littorina saxatilis
TGATAGAAACTATTTGAAGACGTCACATTATGACGTAAGAGGGTTAGACGTCACGCAAAGGAATTACTGAAAGTCTCGGTCATTCTTATTGTGAGCGGGCCGAGACTAGTTGGCAGATCCAGGGTCTCGCTTTCTTGCACAGTTTCACCTGTGTGTGTGTGTGTGTATGTGTGACGGAGTGATTGAATTTGTGTTACTGTTTGTCGATTTCTTACGTGAGCCTTGAAGGCTTCGCCTCTTGTTATGGTTGTCTTGTTCTATTTCCTCTCACCAGCAGTCCCTTGTTGTTCCATTTTGGTTTTTGGCTCACGTAAGTGTAGCCTATGCGATGATAAACTTTGTCTGTCTGTGCGTGCGTGTGCGTGTGTGTGTGTGTGTGATAGAAACTTTAACATTTCCGAGTCTATGGATTACGTCAGTCTCGGTCAAAAGTGTTTGACGTGTGTGATAGAAACTATTTGAAGACGTCACATTATGACGTAAGAGGGTTAGACGTCACGCAAAGGAATTACTGAAAGTCTCGGTCATTGTTATTGTGAGCGGGCCGAGACTACTTGGCAGATCCAGGGTCTCGCTTTCTTGCACAGTTTCACCTATGCTTACTGTGTGTGTGTGTGTGTGTGTGTGTGTGTGTGTGTGTGTGTGTGTGTGTGTGTGTGTGTGTGTGTGTGTGTGTGTGTGTGTGTGTGTGTGTGTGTGTGTGTGTGTGTGTGTGTGTGTATGTGTGACGGAGTGATTGAGTTTGTGTTACTGTTTGTCGATTTCTTACGTGAGCCTTGAAGGCTTCGCCTCTTGTTTAGTAAGAGATTGCTATTAACGAAGTAAAGCTCCTTGAAATTAGTCAACGAAGGAAGTAACCAGCAAAGTATTTTTGTAATTATTTATTCGATGGCTTGACTGCTAATTCATAAATTTAGACACAGAAAAAACGCAGTGCGCATCGATTACTCTTATTCCGGTGACATTTCCAGTGCACTTATTGGTTTTTACCTTGAAAAGGTCTTTTCTTTCTCTTCAGTTTCTAAGTCTGGCACCAAAATGACTTTCTGTCTCCCAATAGTTCCGTATGTACGTAATTGTCTTTTGTTTAAAAAAATAATCGTCCATAGTTATAATAAAACATTAGACACTGCAGAGCCAACAGCAAACTATAAGCGTATAGTCGTGATCAGTTGATAGGTTTTTCTCCACAGCTGTGTACCATTTTGTGACATGCATTGTCAGACCTTTACATGAGTATAACGTATAATAAATGACACCTAGAATGTATTCTCTGTACTTTTTTCAGTAATACTCAAATTAGATAATGAAATAAAAAACATAGTATATATATTTTTGTCTTTTTGATCTAAAATAATAATGTTCAAATCCATGTCACAATCTTTCGTTTCCATGTTGCAAAGTTGACGTCCTTTGAACGCTGCGTATATGGCAGGCAGCCTTTAAGCCTTGCGCAGAACCGCGCGAGGTGACATGCGACTCATTTCGTGGTGGAGGGTCACATATCAGTTTTTTCTTCTTCGTACATGGGTTGAAGCTCCTACGGATTTAACGTGTATGACCGTTTTTGACAGTCATACGCCGTTTTCGGGGGAATATCAGTTACATAACAAGCAATGTTTGTTATTTTAACGCTATCACCAGCTTTTTGTCCACAATACGTGCGAGTATGTACCTGGCTCCTAATGTAAACCAAGCCTGAAGGGTCTATCTGTGGCATTACAAAGATCGAGTCACACAACCAGCCTTTTGTCTACAGTTGAAGTGTGTGTGCATGAACTTTGTTTTTGGGGGTGGTGAGTTTTTTTCTCACAAGATTAAAAGGGTCTGACACGTTACAATTAATGTGCATTCTTTTATTTTAGGCGCCGTTTAGGTATGACCAGGGGCGGATCCAGGTTTTTTTCCAGGGTTTCCGGACCCCCCCCCCCCCCCCTCAAGCCTAATTTTATTTTTAAATGAATTTAAAAATAAAATAAAATAAAGAAAGAAATTTGAAAATAAAGAAAAAAAATGGCTCAGATGGCAACAGCAGGTGATTTCTAATCACAATAGCTTGTCCACAATGGCTGAACGGATTAAATGTCATTCAATGTACATTGTGTCCCGACAGGCGCAGTTTACGTGTGGCAGTGTTTTTGGTGTTAATACATAAAATACGACAGTTTTCAATGGCAGTTATTTTCGTAACCGTACTGCTTGTTTTGGTTTCTTTTTTTTTAGAAGGGAAAAGGGATACCTATTTCTCTAGTTCACAATGTTCAACTTTCAACAAGAAGATATTTAATATCTAAACAACAGAAATAAACTCATCGTTTGGAAAGGTTGCAAGACCATGCGAAATCGATCTTCTACTGAGAAACCCTTCGTGCACGCGTGTGAGTGAGTAAGTGCGTGTGTGTGTGTGTGTGTGTGTGTGTGTGTGTGTGTGTGTGTGTGAGTGTGTGTGGGTGGGTGTGAGTGAGTGAGTGTGTGTCAGTGTGTGTGTGTGTGTGTGTGTGTGTGTGAGTGTGTTTGTGTGTGTGTGTGTGTGTGTGGGTGTGAGTGAGTGTGTGTGTGTGTGTGTGTGTGTGTGTGTGTGGGTGTGTGGGAGTGTGTGTGCGTGCGTGACACACACACACACACACACTCTCTCTCTCCTCTTTCACTCTCCCGCCCTCTCTAACTCTTCCCCTCTCTGTCTTTCTCTCTCACACACACACTCTCTCTCTCTCTCTTTCTCTCTATCTCCCCCCCTCTCTCTCTCTCTCTTTCTCTCTATCTCCCCTCTCTCTCTCGCTCTCTCTCCCTATCTCCCCCTCTCTCTCTCTCTCTCTTTCTCTCTATCTCCCCTCTCTCTCTGTCTCCCCCTCTCTCTCTCTCTCTCTCTCTCTCTCTCTCTCTCTCTCTCTCTCTCTCTCTCTCTCTTTCTCTATTTGTTTCTCCCTGGCTTTCCCTTCCCTTCTCTCTTTCTCACTCTGCCAGTCTGTCTGCAACCCGCCTCTCTCTCTCTTTCTCTCTATCTCCCGCCTCTCTCTCTCTATCTCCCGCCTCTCTCTCTTTCTCTCTATCTCCCGCCTCTCTCTCTTTCTCTCTATCTCCCGCCTCTCACTCTCTTTCTCTCTATCTCCCGCCTCTCTCTCTTTCTCTCTATCTCCCGCCTCTCTCTCTTTCTCTCTATCTCCCGCCTCTCTCTCTTTCTCTCTATCTCCCGCCTCTCTCTCTTTCTCTCTATCTCCCGCCTCTCTCTCTCTATCTCCCGCCTCTCTCTCTCTTTCTCTCTATCTCCCGCCTCTCTCTCTTTCTCTCTATCTCTCTCTTTCTCTCTATCTCCCGCCTCTCTCTCTTTCTCTCTATCTCCCGCCTCTCTCTCTCTTTCTCTCTATCTCCCGCCTCTCTCTCTTTCTCTCTATCTCCCGCCAGTCTCTCTCTCTATCTCCCGCCTCTCTCTCTCTTTCTCTCTATCTCCCGCCTCTCTCTCTTTCTCTCTATCTCCCTCCTCTCTCTCTTTCTCTCTATCTCCCGCCTCTCTCTCTTACAGTACACTCCGAGCAGTAATATTCTAGCCTTGTAAAAATGTCTATGTCGAAATATGTAGGTGACCTCCATGGCTTATTTAACCAAAGGAGAGACTTAAAGTACATCAGTATTATTTTTAAAGTGTTTTCGCTTTTTGCTGACATTCTGAACTAAAGAACTGTTGGCACGCTCGTCGCTACTCAGCTATGAGGCTCTTCAGCTGCTCCTATCTCCCCGCCCCCCCCCCCCCCCCCGCTCCTTCTCCTCCCCCCTCCCCCTTCTCCTTCTTCCACTCCGAAATAACCGAAATAAAATTAGGCTATACGTCGTTATCAATGGTTCATTTCCTTTTCAATAAAGGGACATTGTTCACAGAAGGCCAAGAGAAGTCTTAAACTATCTATTTCGCTTGGCACTGTTGTTTGCAACGATACAGTGTTGAACTGATACGACATAACATTTTTTTTTTTTTTATAAAATGAAAAGAAATATGATACGTTACAAACTTAAATTGCAGCCTTACTTTAAAACCTGAAGAAAAGACGGCGTTAGTTTTTAACAAATGAAAACGCTACTCTTCGTGGATAGTGTGACTTTTAGTGGATTTTTTTTCTCTACCGAATTATACTTCTTAGATAAGCTCTATCCACATTCGACAATCGTTTCGTCACAGCCATGTTGGTGCAAATCATTTGCTAAAAATAACGGAAGGTAACATCTCAGTTAAGTGCGCCTGAAGGATTTTAAAGGCACAGTCCTCCCATGAAATTGATTCGACTAACCATCTCAGATGTAACCATGCAGACTTTAGTATGGGATAAAAATATTCCTCTACTGGGACACATACCAACAGTCAACAGACTGAATGTTCTCTGTGCAACTTCAAAGATTCTGACAATGAGATTTCTTACTCTTAGCTGGTGCGGGAATTGGCACTGAGCCGCGATCATTTCTGTTGTTTCTTTTTCTAAATCTGACCTCTTGTTCGTGGTCATTTTCATCTTTTTATTACATTTAGTCAAGTTTTGACTAAATTTTTTAACATAGAGGGGGAATCGAGACGAGGGTCGTGGTGTATGTGTGTGTGTGTGTGTGTGTGTGTGTGTGTGTGTGTGTGTGTGTGTGTGTGTGTGTGTGTGTGTGTGTGTGAGTGTGTGTGTGTGTGTGTCTGTCTTTGTGTGTCTGTCTGTGCGTGTGTGTGTGTAGAGCGATTCAGAGTAAACTACTGGACCGATCTTTATGAAATTTGACATGAGAGTTCCTGGGTATGATATCCCCAGACGTTTTATTTTTCATTTTTTTGATAAATGTCTTTTATGACGTCATCTCCGGCTTTTTGTAAAAGTTGAGGCGGCACTGTCACACCCTCAATTTTCAATCAAATTGATTGAAATTTTGGCCAAGCAATCTTCGACGAAGGCCGGACTTCGGTATTGCATTTCAGCATGGAGGCTAACAAATTAATTGATGACTTTGGTCATTAAAAATCTGAAAATTGTAATTAAAATTATTTTTTTATAACACGATCCAAAATTACTTTTATTTTATTTTTCATCATGTTTTGATTCCCAAAACATATAAATATGTTCTTTTTGGATTAAAAACAAGCTCTGAAAATTAAAAATATAAAAATTATGATTAAAATTAAATTTCCGAAATCGTTTTAAAAACTATTTCATCTTATTCCTGGTCGGTTCCTGATTCCAAAAACATATAGATATGATATGTTTGGATTAAAAACACGCTCAGAAAGTTAAAACGAAGAGCTAGAGAGGTACAGTAAAGCGTGCTATGCAGCACAGCGCAACCGCTATCGCGCCAAACAGGCTCGTCACTTTCACTGCCTTTTGCACTAGCGGCGGACTACGTTCAGTTTCATTCTGTGAGTTCCACAGCTTGACTAAATGTAGTAATTTCGCCTTACGCGACTTGTTACATTTAGTCAAGTTTTGACTAAACGTTTTAACATAGAGGGGTATTCGAGACGAGGGTCGTGGTGTATGTGTGTGTGTCTGTGCGTGTGTGTGTGTAGAACGATTCAGACCAAACTACTGGACCGATCTTTATGAAATTTTACATGAGAGTTCCTGGGAATGATATCCCCGGACGTTTTTTTCTTTTTTTCGATATATACCTTTGATGACGTCATATCCGGCTTTTTGTAAAAGTTGAGGCGGCACTGTCACACCCTCATTTTTAAATCAAATTGATTGAAATTTTGGCCAAGCAATCTTCGACAAAGGCCGGACTTCGGTATTGCATTTCAGCTTGGTGGCTTAAAAATTGATTAATGACTTCGGTCATTAAAAATCTGAAAATTGTAAAAAAAAAACATGTTTTTTATAAAACGATCCAAATTTACGTTCATCTTATTCTTCATCATTTTCTGATTCCAAAAACATATAAATATGTTATATTTGGATTAAAAGCTCTGAAAATTAAAAATATAAAAATTATGATCAAAATTAAATTTTCCAAATCAATTTAAAAACACTTTTATCTTATTCCTTGTTGGTTCCTGATTCCAAAAACATATAGATATGATATGTTTGGATTAAAAACACGCTCAGAAAGTTAAAACGAAGAGAGGTACAGAAAAGCGTGCTATCCTTCTCAGCGCAACTACTACCCCGCTCTTCTTGTCAATTTCACTGCCTTTGCCACGAGCGGTGGACTGACGATGCTACGAGTATACGGTCTTGCTGAAAAATTGCATTGCGTTCAGTTTCATTCTGTGAGTTCGACAGCTTGACTAAATGTTGTATTTTTGCCTTACGCGACTTGTTATTTTTATTTAGACAGCAACTTCAAGTGAAAAACGCTGCTGCTAATGCTGAATTTTATCATTCTGTTCTCAATCTTCTTCTTCTGTGATCGAAGACTGCAACTCCAATGTGCCCTCGGAGTTTTTTGTTTGTTTGTTTGTTTGTTTTTTGCACAGGTGGGGTTTTACGTGTATGAATGCCCCCCGCTCCCCCCCCCCCCCGGCTTCCCGCCATGTTTTACCTTATGCCATGATGGGCTTGAAATTTAGCGTCCTCAGTCAGTTACAGCATGTACGAATTTCGACATGTTTTACCAATAATTATTGTCACGACGGGCTTGACATTTAGTGTCCTCATTCAGTGACAGCATTAACGAATGTTGACATGTTCTACCAATTGTTATGACGGGCTTGATATTTAGTGTCGTCATTCAGAGACTGCATTAACGAATGTTGACATGTTCTACCAATTGTTATGACGGGCTTGATATTTAGTGTCGTCATTCAGAGACTGCATTAACGAATGTTGACATGTTCTACCAATTGTTATGACGGGCTTGATATTTAGTGTCGTCATTCAGTGACTGCATTAACGAATGTTGACATGTTCTACCAATTGTTATGACGGGCTTGACATTTAGTGTCGTCATTCAGAGACTGCATTAACGAATGTTGACATGTTCTACCAATTGTTATGACGGGCTTGACATTTAGTGTCGTCATTCAGTGACTACATTAACGAATGTTGACATGTTCTACCAATTGTTATGACGGGCTTGATATTTAGTGTCCTCATTCAGAGACATCATTAACGAATGTTGACATGTTCTACCAATTGTTATGACGGGCTTGACATTTAGTGTCGTCATTCAGAGACTGCATTAACGAATGTTGACATGTTCTACCAATTGTTATGACGGGCTTGACATTTAGTGTCGTCATTCAGAGACTGCATTAACGAATGTTGACATGTTCTACCAATTGTTATGACGGGCTTGACATTTAGTGTCGTCATTCAGTGACTACATTAACGAATGTTGACATGTTCTACCATTGTTATGACGGGCTTGATATTTAGTGTCCTCATTCAGAGACAGACATTACGCTGCTTTACTGGACTTGCGCAACATCCCATCAAGTGCCGAAATAATCACTACTGTTGATTGTGGGCAGTAATGGAAAGACAAGACAAAGACATGGACGAATTTGGGACATGTTTTACCCAATGCCATTTTAGCACAAGCATAACTACATAAAAATGACAACCAGGATACAATACGATACCACCAAGGATACTATACAGCTGATCACGGATTGCTCAGGATATACATATAGTTCTATAAGAATGGAAGGTATTTCTCAAATACGATAACGTAATTCTCCGTGACAATGCGACTTTCCACGCGAGCTTCAAGACGAAAAGGAAGTTGAGAGCTTTACCTCCCTTGATTTTTCCTAGATGTGACTTTCTACAGAAAAGAAACCAAATAATTATTTCCGACAGGCTGTCTTACTTGTTATATTTGTTACGGAGGGGGATACTGAACCAGGTCATAACCAAATGTATGCCAAGAGTGAAATTGTAATACCCAATGTCATTTTGTCACGGTCATGCTTTGTATCTCAGGGTTTGGGCTTCTAGAGGGGGGTTCAAACCCCTGACGCGATGACTTGTTTTACCTGATGTCATTTTGTCACGGTCGTGCTTTGTATCTCAGGGTTTGGGCTTCTTGATTGGGCTTCAAACCCCTGACGCGATGACTGGTTCGGACCCGAGATGCAGAACATGACTAGTTGGCAACACACACCATTCTCTACAGGATAGACAAGCCGGAGTCAACTTTCCGCTGTCGTTTCAAATCTTTAAACTAACATTTTGATGGGTCAAAGAAGTACGTTTGAAACCCCCTTTTGACCCCCAAAATTCTGATAAAATAGGGCATTAAAGGCACAGTTACTGTCAGGCTTTTACACACAGTACAAACACCCTTCCATTTGAACGCTCACCAAACGGGAACATCCTAGTTGCCCTACGTAAAGAGGGAGCAATTTTTGAAGAATTAATTTTGCAGATTGTCTCGGACACTGTTTGGACCCATCCTGAACGGAGGTCAAAAATGAGTTACTTCCCTTCGGGTCTCAGAATGTTTTTGGACCGTGGTGCGTTTTTGCGCAAGACCTAACTTTTAAAATCTAAATAATAAATTGACAGCTTGTTACACAAACATTCTTTAGTCATAAAAGAATTATTTTTTCATCAAGACAAGATCAGTACAATTCGAAGTTGTGAAAGTTTAAAAAAAGAAAAGCCCGGAAGCAGGGTCACGCAAGGGTCGTAGCAGACGACGGTTATCATATCTCCAGTTCCTCTCAACAGTCAAAAGCCATCGAGTTCTTGTGCACCACAGCCCTTTGTTTCGTGCATAAACACGTGCTATAGCAGATAAGCTCACATCGTGTCGCATTCAAATTACTGACGACTACATTGTGAAAAAGGGAAACTGGATCACACGGGTTCACGATGGCTCAGGGGTAAGATAAACCACGCAAAAATAAATTCTTTGAAAATTGTTCGCTCTTTACGGAGGGCACCTAGGATGTTCTCAAGCCGTGAGTGTTTAAATGAAAGGGTGTTTGTACTGTGTGTAAAAGGCTGACCGTATCTGTGATGGTTTACGGGAGGCTTACTGTGCCTTTAAACGGGAGGGAGTCTTAAAGTAGAGGTAAATTAGCAGATGTTATGAACAGAATGTCTAGAAAAGTAAAGCAGAAAGTATGAAAATGGGGGATTTTGAAAAGGAGATTCTACTGTAGAAGACAACACAGGCTTGCTCTGCATGGAACAATAATGGTGCTGCATGGAACAATAATGGTGCTGCATGGAACAATAATGATGCAGCATGGAACAATAATGGTGCAGCATGGAACAATAATGGTGCAGCATGGAACAATAATGGTGCTGCAATGCTACATGCACAGGGTGACCACACACAAATGCCACCCACAAAAATATTAATAACTTCTACATAATTATGTTGACCGAATAAGGTCATATTTAGTATACATTAACTATAGCTTATTCGTGACCCACTCGCACAGACTGGTGGAATTGCGTAGTTAAAAAAACGTGTCCAAATTCGGGGATTGACTCAACAGAACGAGATTTGACATTGAGTGGTAGCCATACTAACATGATTTAACATACTAACCTGATTTAAACCATCCAGACTGTACATGCGATGTAGGGACACCTTTCAGATCAACCAAAACAGTCCCTGTATAGTGATCTTTACACTTGTTTTTCCTGGGCCCAACTTTCTCATTCGGTCACTGCGCGTGTCAGTGTAAACATGGTAAAGACGCACACGACCAAGTGCGCACGGAAAAGATCCTGTAATCCATGTC
Organism: Littorina saxatilis; assembly: GCF_037325665.1. Lineage (NCBI taxonomy): Eukaryota > Metazoa > Mollusca > Gastropoda > Littorinimorpha > Littorinidae > Littorina > Littorina saxatilis. The sequence continues at coordinate 38,558,796 of NC_090257.1, forward strand.
AGAGTTCGGTGGGTTATAGAAACACGAAAATACCCAGCATGCCTCCCCCAAAATCGGCGTATGCTGCCTGAACGGCGGGGTAAAAACGGTCATACACGTAAAAATCCACTCGTGATAAAAACATGAGTGAACGTGGGAGTCTAAGCCCATGAACGAAGAAGAAGAAGAAGTGCAAACATGGTAACAGAATCTCAGATCGTGTTCAGGTTGCGCCTATCTTTCTCCCCTCGACCTACTGTCATGCCATCTTGTCGAAATATGTTGCCCTTTGTTGAACCATGTTTGGTTGTAAGTAAACAGGAATCGCGAATTATCGCTTGTTTCGAGTGTGTCAGTGGATCAAATGAGATGTCAATAATGGAAGCTGAATAGACGATGCAAAGCTGTGTGCATGCTCCGTGACCGAGTGTGTCAGTGGATCAAATGAGATGTCAATAATGGAAGCTGAATAGACGATGCAAAGCTGTGTGCATGCTCCGTGACCCAGTGTGAGAGTTTGTCCAGGAGAAACTTAAGACCACCACACCTGCATCGCAGGTTGCCTGTACCGTCAGGTACTTTAACTCATTGTCTCCCAGGTACGGATATACCCGTCCCACTCATATGGCTCTATCTGACCAGGTACGGATATATCCGCTCAGACTGTTAGCTTCAGTCGCTTCCTGTAAAGTCCAGCTAACGCCTGCATTCCAGCGTGTTGATACACAGTTACTACACAGTTACTACAACATGATTCTTAGTGACCTGCTGCAGCACAGCTGGTCTTGGTTAAACAAAACTTGGTCAACATCAGGGGGTCTGACAGCGTAGATAACACTGTATTCAAGAAGTCGGTCGAGTCCTGTCAACTCACATCAAAAAGGTGCTGTTCATGCAACCTTTTTGACACGCACGCACGCACGCACGCACGCACGCACGCACGGACGCACGCACGCACGCACGCACGCACACACACACACATGCACACACACATACACGCACGCAGACATACACGCACGTACACACGTACGCACGCACGCACGCACGCACGCACGCATACACACGCACACACCCGCAGGCAGGCACGCACGCACACACGCAATCTCACACCAGGGGAGACAGAATTCCCTCCACCCCCCCTCCACACCCTCCTCGGTGTTGCATGACCAGAGACCATTAATCTGCAGACAAAACCGTGGAAGCCTACTAAAAACCTGCCCCGTTCACAATTTGAATAGCCTTCACACTATGAAAGACACATCTGTAGAACGAATAAGAAGAAGACGAAGAAGAAGAAGACGAAAAAGAAGAAGAAGAGGAAGGAGCTTTTTTATTCTCTCTCTGACTGTTGTGTCAATTAATACGTGCATATCAAGAATTCTTGGTCGCCTTTGGCTTGACCCGTTCCGGTTGCTGAGACAGTACACTTAATACAACCAATTACACAAATATTTAATCACTCGGCTTCTTCGAAGAAAAATCTTGGCAGCACATACGCTTTGGCGCTGTACGAAGAGTATACACATTGTGACGGAAAAGTTGTGTTTCTCTCAGTTCTGTGCGAGTGTATTTCATGCTGCATGCACCTTTGACCAAACACTTAGTCGCCTTCATTTTCTACCTATTCCAGGGCCGGACTACCGGGGGGGGGGGGGGGGGGGTGTTATGGGGGTTGCGCAACGCCCCCCCCCCCCTAGCCTAAACATGTACCTCACTTATTTAAAACATTTTTTATTATTGTTTATTTTATGCCGTTTCATGCAAGGAGCGACCATTTTCCAAGCTCAGAATATGACCTACCCATCAGCTTCAGGGGGCGAAGTACCCTGACCCCCACAAGGGGCTTATTGTCTCTTGACCCCGCCAGCAGGGGGAACATCCCCCTGGACCACCGCTGGCAACCCACCCCCTCCTCTTAGCCTAGTTCGGCCCTGCATTCTCTATTATTTAATAGGGCCGTGTTATTATCTAAATTACAGATAAACGAAGCCCCACAATACATGCGTTCATTAAAAGCAACAGACAGGTGGCTCCAACAAATTACTTCCCCCACTAACCCGCATTGACTTATACGAAACTAGTTTAGCGTTTTCGGGCTCAACAATTTGGAATTCGCTGCTATGTGAGATTAAGTATGCCGTCGAATGTGACCAAGGGCGCACACGGTGCCTTCACCAGCTCTCAGGAATTAACAATTAGTTGCAATACACTGGAAAGAGAGAATGGAAAACGGACAGTCAATTAAAAACCCAATGTCGGCAGTAAATCAAGCAATTAACCAAATTACAAACAGTGACTGCATTTACGCACGCAGGCACGCACATACACACGCACGAACGTACACACACACACATTCACACACACAGGCACGCACACAAACACACACACACACACAAACACACACACAAATACACGCACGCACGCACACACATACACACACCCGCACACACACACGCTCGCACACACACACATACACACACACACAAACACACGCACGCACGCACGAACGCACGCACACACACACACAGGCACGCACACACACACACGCACACAAACACACACACACACGCACGCAGGCAACACGCACGCTCGCACACACATACAAGTATTGTGCAATGTATATTCAGATTGTTCGGCTAATTGATTCGTGAAAACATTGCCGGCTAGGTCAACATGGGGACATTCTAAAACCGGCCGGGGTTTTTTTGATTGGAAAAATAATTGCCATTAGCTGTTTGCAATTCTAATTTAACTACTTAGTGTGCAACTGTTTGCTTCGTTGTTGCCTGAGGTAAAAAAAATACAAGTATTGTTTAGCGTTTTAGGAATGATTTGTGTGTGTGTGTGTGTGTGTGTGTGTGTGTGTGTGTGTGTGTGTGTGTGTGTGTGTGTGTGTGTGTGTGTGTGTGTTAGTTTGTGTGTTGTGCTTTGTTTTAAAGTGCAACATTGCAAAATGTCAAGGGAAATGCATGCAAGTTCAAGCTAAACAGTACATGAACTTTTGCAATATGCTTTAAACAGGCTTACGTTCATCAGTATCTGAGAACCCTTGGCCAACCATGCTAAGCGCGTCAAATGCCACATGACATACACTTGTTGCCTAGCGATGACGCATTTGTCTCGATCTTGTGTGTATGGTCACAATGTTATTTTGCTATCTAGACATAATCCTAACAGAAAATTCCCCAACTAAATCAAAGAAGAAGAGATCATGATATATTCTTATCTGGGTATTTCTCTTATCCCTTAAAATCGTTCAGATAAACTCAAGGGCACAGTCCTCACTGTGTAAAAAGGTCTCCTCACTATTTCAGTTCTGCCCGGTGTAACACGAAATTGTTACTCCACGAAAAATTTACTCGAGTAAAAATTTCGTACGAAATTCTTACTACATGTACGAGTATACTTTTCGTACGAGAAAAGAACTCCCCAAGGCACGAACAAATTACTCCCTCCACAAAATTGTTACTCCCCATTTTTTTTACTTCCAGTAAATATCTCGTACGCGAAAATGGGATGCGGGCGAAGGGATAATGCCAATATGTGATCTCGTGCAAACGAATGTCGCGCTACCCTCCCTCCACTCCGCGTGTACATGGACTAATATCATTCCTCTACTGAAACATCGATCGCATGCCGAAAGTCAAGAGCCTCAGTAGACTGACCGGCGCAATGGCCTGTTAGATAAGACGCCGGTGTTACACGACATTTTTACTCCACAAAAAATTGACTCCGGAGTAAACATTTTGTACGAAATTCTTACTCCGAGTACACCTTTCGTACGAGAAAAGAACTCCCAAAGGCACGACAAAATTACTCCCTCCACGACATTTTTTATTGTCATTTGTTTTACTACCACTAAAATTCTCGTAAGCGATAATGGGATGCTGGCGAAGGGATAATGCCATTAATGTGATCTCGCGCAAACGAATGTCGCGCTACTCCTCCCTCCACCCCTTCCACGCCAGGACTAACAGGGGACAAGGGAGTAAAAGTTTAGTACACCTGGCGTGGGCAGTTAAATTGCTGGTGTTAGGGTGGAGTAATTTATTCATCATTCATTCGTCAGGGGAGTAACATTTTTGTACGAAATGTTTACCTTGAACACACCTGTCGTGGGGAGTAATTTTCTCGTGTTATGGGGGAGTAATGTTTTCGTAAAGGGAGTAAAATGTTCGTACGAAATATTTACTCCGAAGTAAAAATCTCGTGGGAGTAATTTTCTCGTGTTACACCGGCCTCACAAGCGGAAAGTCGTGTGTTCGAATCCCGGTCGGCCCCAAAAGCGGCGTGTGTCTGACTGAATGGCGGAGTAAAAACGGTCATACACGTAAAACTCCACTCGTGCAAAAACATGAGTGAAAGTAAGAGTTTCAGCCCATGACTAACTATTAGGGTTTAACGTCCTCTGAGACCAACTGGCCTATATTGGGACAGGTATTGGTAATACGCTGAAGATATGGTGTGATACTTTGATTCGAACAAGCCTGCTGTGGATGTCTTCTTCGACACACCAGCATTGGGTTTGTCTCGTCAAAGTATCGAAATACGATCATGATAATCAGAGACGAGAGATGATGCATGCGTGTCTTCGTGTTTTCCAATCCCTGAGACTTTCGCTGTGAACGTGGGATCTTTTTCGTGCGCATGTGTGCACACGGGGGTGTTCGGACACCGAAGAGAGTCTGCACAAAGTTGACTCCGAGAAATAAATCTCTCGCCGAACGTGGGGATCAAACCCACGCTGATTGCGACCAACTGGCTACAAAGCCAGCGCGCTACCAACTGAGCTACGTCCCCGCCCATGTACGAAGAAGAAGAAGAAGAATCCCGGTGTAACACGACATTTTTACTCCACGAAAAATTTACTCCGGAGTAAAAATTTCGTACGGAATTCTTACTCCGAGTACACTTTTTGTACGAGAAAAGAACTCCCCAAGGCACGGAAAAATTACTCCCTCCACGAAATTTGTACTCCCCGTTTTTATATTTAGTCAAGTTTTGACTAAATATTTTAACGTAGAGGGGGGAATCGAGACGAGGGTCGTGGTGTATGTGTGTGTGTGTGTCTGTCTGTCTGTCTGTCTGTGTGTGTGTGTAGAGCGATTCAGACTAAACTACTGGACCGATCTTTATGAAATTTGACATGAGAGTTCCTGGGTATGAAATCCCCATACGTTGTTTTCATTTTTTCAATAAATGTCTTTGATGACGTCATATCCGGCTTTTCGTGAAAGTTGAGGCAGCACTGTCACGCTCTCATTTTTCAACCAAATTGGTTGAAATTTTGGTCAAGTAATCTTCGACAAAGGCCGGGGTTTGGTATTGCATTTCAGCTTGGTGGCTTAAAAACTAATGAGTGAGTTTGGTCATTAAAAATCTGAAAATTGTAAAAAAAATATTTTTTTTATAAAACGATCCAAATTTACATACATCTTATTTTGTATCATTTTCTGATTCCAAAAATATATAAATATGTTATATTTGGATTAAAAACAAGCTCTGAAAATTAAAAATTTTAAAATTATTATCAAAATTAAATTGTCCAAATCAATTTAAAAACACCTTCATCTTATTTCTTGTCGGTTCCTGATTCCAAAAACATATAGATATGATATGTTTGGATTAAAAACACGCTCAGAAAGTTAAAACGAAGAGAGGTACAGAAAGGCGTGCTAACCTTCTCAGCGCAACTACTACCCCGCTCTTCTTGTCAATTTCACTGCCTTTGCCGTGCGCGGTGGACTGACGATGCTACGAGTATACGGTCTTGCTGCGTTGCATTGCGTTCAGTTTCATTCTGTGAGTTCGACAGCTACTTGACTAAATGTTGTATTTTCGCCTTACGCGACTTGTTTTTACTTCCAGTGAAAATCTCGTACGCGAAATTGGGATGCGGGCGAACGGATAATGCCAATATGTGATCTCGCGAAAACGAATGTCGCAATACCCCTCCCCCCACCGGCACCCCTTCCACCACCAAGACTAACAGGGGACAAGGGAGTAAACATTTCGTAACCTGGCATGGGAAGTTAAATTGCTCGTGTTAGGGTGAAGTAATTTATTCGTTATTTATTCGTCGGGGGAGTAACATTTTTGTACGAAATGTTTACTCGGAACTCACCTGTCGCGGGGAGTAATTTTCTCGTGTGATGGGGGAGTACTTTTTTCGTAAAGGGAGTAAAATTTTCGTACGAAATTTTTACTCCGGGTCGGTAGGTCGGGATTTTTTTTCTCCAAAAAAACATATTTTTAAGTTATTTTGCCAAAAAAACAAAGACTTTTTTTTCTCCAAATGCCCCAAAAAAGTCCAGGATCGCGCGAAAAAATAGGGTCGGTCGGGATACCGTAAACAGACTATTTTTGTTGTTGTCTAATATATTAACCATTGGTTATTTTTAGCAAATGATTTGCACCTTCACGGCTGTGACGAAACAATTGTCGAATCTGGACGCAGCTATATAATTCGTTATAGAAAAATTCCACTTTAAATTACACTATCCACGAAGAGTAGCGTGTTTTGTTATAGAAACTGTCTCAATCTTTTCTTCGGGCTTCAAAGTAAGGCTGCAAATTTATGTTCATGTTTTCATTTTTGTGTGTGTCGTATCAGTTCAGGAATACATCGTTGCAATTATCTGTGTCAAGCAAAATAGATAGTTGCAAACTTCTCTTGGCTTTCGGTGAACAATGTCCGGGCAATATTGATAAGGAAATGAACCATGAATAACTCATGGCCTAATTTTGAAGTTTCAAGTACACATTTTACAGATCAACAAAAAAACAAAGAGAATCTGCAGTTCCTGCACGCATTTATGACTTTTTTTTATTTTTATTTTTTTACTTCGGGTCAGTCTCTACTGAGAAACCTATTCAATATGACGCAAACAGAATGTTTATTCATTTTTTTATTATTTCGTGTTTGCAGTAGGGGAGACCGGTGTAACACGAGAAAATTACTCCCACGAGATTTTTACTCCGGAGTAAAAATTTCGTTCGAACATTTTACTCCCTTTACGAAAAGAACTACTCCCCCATAACACGAGAAAATTACTTCCAACGACAGGTGTGTTCCGAGTCAACATTTCGGTCGAAAATGTTACTCCCCTGACGAATAAATAACGAATAAATTATTCCACCCTAACACGAGCAGGTGTACGCAACTTTTATTCCCCTGTCCCCTGTTAGTCTTGGTGGTCGAAAGGGTGGAGGTAGTAGCGCGACATGTTTTTGTGCGAGATCACATAATTATTGACATTATCCCTTCGCCCGCATCCCATTTTCGCGTACTAGATTTTTACTGGAAGTAACATTTTGGGGAGTCAAAATATCGTGGAGGGAGTCAATTTTTACGTACCTTGGGGAGTTCTTTTCTCGTAAGAAAGGTGTACTCGGAGTAAGAATTTCGTACGAAATGTTTACTCCGGAGTACATTTTTCGTGGAGTAAACATTTCGTGTTACACCGGGACACCTTGTGTCTTGGGGCACCGTGGGTCACAACACCTCATAAATATCATTTTTACCTCGTTCCTCATCCACTTTTTGTTTTTAAATAACCAACCCCATTGTTTCATGAAGAAAATTTTAATTACAAATGGCGGCCAGACACAGGCAGTTAGCCAGCATTTTGGACTGTAAGTTAACATTTGGTTGCTTATACTTCGGTCTCCAAAGCCAGATGTCCGAATTTAGAACACTCGACACATGGCGTTTCTACCTTGTTCTATTTTTTGAAAGAAAACGGATCGTCCGAACGCCCCGAAACGCAAAAACGCCAACAAAAGTGCATGATGCTGACTTGGATTTATTTCGCATTACTGTAATTTATTTAGTTTGCTTATCTGTCACTGAGGGCACCGGCACAACTGCGGTATGTCACTCTAAGGTCTTTCGAAACTGCTACACTAGTGACAGGGGCGGATCAGTTCATTTTATGGGGGGGGTTTCCAAAAGTATATTGTGAAGATATGGGTGTGAAGGCGCGAAGCGCCGAGCCGACGGCGCGAAGCGCCTAGCTTGCTAGGGGGGTCCGGGGGCATGCCCCCCCGGAAAATTTTGAAAAAAAGGATGCAAAATGGTGCAAGCTGGTGCATTCTGAGGATGATCATTACCAGTTCCAGGCAGCAGATTTTGTCACTGATTAATACCCACAAAATTGAAACTCAACCCAAAAAAACACACAAAAATATTTTTATTTTTTGGCTGGGGGGGGGGGTTTCCGGAAACCCCAGAAACCCCCCCCTCGTCCGCCCCTGAGTGATTAAAGAACAACCACAACAACAAGACCACACGACTAGAGTGTGGAAGTTATTACTTGGAAAAAGTTTCACTCTGTATGTAGGAAATACACGAAGAATAATTATTACTGCCTTGAAAAATATGTCATTGTGTCATTGAGGTCCAAGACTTACGAAAGCATGTGGCTGTACTAGCGTTTGCGTTCGCGTTCGCGTTTGTGGAAGCGTGTGTGTACGGTTGTGTTTATGTGTGAGTGTGTGTGTGTGTGTTTATGCATGTGCGCATGTGCGCGTTTGCGTGCGTGTGTGCATGCGCGTGCGTGCGTGCGCGTGCGTGCGCGTGCGTGCGTGTGTGCGAGCGTGCGAGCGTGCGTGCGTGCGTACGTACGTACGTACGTGTGCGTGTGCGTGTGCGTGTGTGTTTGTTTACTATTTGAAAGTGTAGGACAGGATATTTTCAAAACGAAAACGCACAGAAATGTAACCATAAGCACTTCGGACAAGACGGTACATTTTATTACTTAGATTGTTTTCGGTATAGTACTTGTCCATGGGTCAAGTTGACCGGCACGGTTGGCCTAGTGGTAAGGCGTCCGCCCCGTGATCGGGAGGTCGTGGGTTCGAACCCCGGCCGGGTCATACCTAAGACTTTAAAATTGGCAATCTAGTGGCTGCTCCGCCTGGCGTCTGGCATTATGGGGTTAGTGCTAGGACTGGTTGGTCCGGTGTCAGAATAATGTGACTGGGTGAGACATGAAGCCTGTGCTGCGACTTCTGTCTTGTGTGTGGCGCACGTTATATGTCAAAGCAGTACCGCCCTGATATGGCCCTTCGTGGTCGGCTGGGCGTTAAGCAAACAAACAAACAAAATGAGTCAAGTTAGAAAAAAAAAACTGTCCAGGAAAGTCGGGCTGTTATTCCTTGGGAGATGCGTGAAGCGCCACCAGTATTTATCACGTCAATACAGGCCATTTAGTTTTGCATTAACAGATTTTCTCCATGGTTTCTGACCACTGATGTTCCTCTGGACATGTGAGTTATATGGCTCCACCTTATCACAACGGCAAATATGTTCATCTGATTGTCCATTCTCAAACAATGCGTGTTTGAATGCTACACCACGTTCTTTTGATGTAACCTAGATGTTGAATAATGTGGTCACTTTTCCATTCGTCGTGTTCATGGTCAACACCTGCCCACTCTTTAAATTATAAGTATGTGCATGCTACTCCGCGTTCCTATGATGTAACCTGGCTGTTGGAGATTTTGGTTACTATTCCGTTCGTCATGGTGAAGGTCATCAACTCTCCACGCTTATTTTACAAGGCTAATTCGCGTGCTTATGATTTAGCCTGGCTGTTGATTATTTTGGTCACTTGTCCGTTCGTCAAATGTCCACGTTTAAATTACAGGGCTAGTTCGCGTTCTTATGGTGTAAAGTAGCTGTTGATTATCTATTCAATTCGTCATGTTCAAGGTCATCCAATGTCCACGCTTATGTCACAGGGCTACTTCTCGTTCTTATGGTGTAAACTAGCTGTTGATTTTCAGAAAAGAAGAAAACAAGTCGCGTAAGGCGAAAATACAATATTTAGTCAAGTAGCTGTCGAACTCACAGAATGAAACTGAACGCAATGCAACGCAGCAAGACCGTATACTCGTAGTCCACCGCTCACGGCATAGGCAGTGAAATTGACAAGAAGAGCGGGGTAGTAGTTGCGCTAAGAAGGATAGCACGCTTTTCTGTACCTCTCTTTGTTTTAACTTTCTGAGCGTGTTTTTAATCCAAACATATCATATCTATATGTTTTTGGAATCAGGAACCGACAAGGAATAAGATGAAAGTGTTTTTAAATTGATTTGGACAATTTAATTTTGATAATAATTTTTATATATTTAATTTTCAGAGCTTGTTTTTAATCCGAATATAACATATTTATATGTTTTTGGAATCAGCAAATGATGGAGAATAAGATAAACGTAAATTTGGATCGTTTTATAAATTTTTATTTTTTTTTACAATTTTCAGATTTTTAATGACCAAAGTCATTAATTAATTTTTAAGCCACCAAGCTGAAATGCAATACCGAAGTCCGGGCTTCGTCGAAGATTACTT
>NC_090257.1:38571628-38589128 GCF_037325665.1 Littorina saxatilis
GCGCGTGAAAATCGAGCGCAAAACAGCCGGGTAAAAGTTCAGGGCGCTAAAGTACATTTGAGCCGAAATCGCACCCAAACTCCTGTTGACCTCATTTCTTCCCAAAATAAACATCACTGCTAAAATAAAATGAATTAAAACCAAGACAGTATCCAACCCAGTATCCTTAATTTTTGAAAGGCTAAGTGATTTACAACAAATGTCTTCTCACAATCCGTAACTTTGTCAAAAAATATTTGCAGAAGTTTCTCACCTCGCCTTGGCAGCCATCTTGGAACTGGAGAGACCCTACGCAGGAAGCAAGGTTGAAAGTTGGTTAACCGGTGACGTCACTCCAGTCGTACCGGACCGAGTTTTTGCGACCTCCGGTTCGACTCGAGTCACCTTAGTTGACGCTAAAACTCGCTCTCTGACGCACCACGCCTGGCTATTTGCACCACAGGGGCGTCTTATCCAGGTGGGGCCATGGGGCTAGAGCCCCACCACTTTTTCCCCCCTAAAAAAAAAAGACAAAAAAAAAGAGAGAGAGAGAGAGAGAGAGAGAGAGAGAGAGAGAGAGAGAGAGAGAGAGAGAGCCTCAAAGGGAAAGAACTCGATAACGCTCTTCTTTTGCAATAGAGACAGAAAGTTCCGAGTTGGTGTGTCTGCTGCTTTTTCACGAGATTGTGCTATCGTATTTCCTAATTAAAATTGATAGCCCCACCACTTTTTCATAGCGTGTGACGCCCCTGCACCAAGTGAAGGCCAGAGACCTGTTGGATACAGGGACACAGTGTGGAGAGAAGGCGACATTTCATTCTGCAGTTTCTGTCAAGGCGAGCTGAACCAAGAGTGAGAGCGCAAGCGAAGTGTTATTCGTCTATTCGCTATCGTAGGATTTGTACGTGTTCGTCGTTTGTGGCCACGCAAGGAAAGCGATCGAACAATGCCGGCGAAAGATGACCACACGGATAGAGTTTTCTGTGGCACGATTGTGCATTCCACTAAAAGTGACCCTTTGGAAATACGGGAGAATGCGATTTTGGGTGTGAAGCGAGGAAAGGCAAGTTCGCCGGTGTTTGGATTGATCTTTCTTGTTTTCATGTTAACGTTGTTGTCGCTGCTGCTCAGTGCTGCTGGTGTTGTGGTGGTGATTGATTTACTTGGTTTTGTAAAGTATCCTTGGCATTCGATGTCAGTAATCCCACACGTTTTGGGCTTATTTTTGTGGGCCACAAACGCGAAATGTGCCCCACAAATTTTTGGGCTTATTTTTGTGGGGCACATTTTGGTTTTGTGGGCCACAAACTGTGTTTGTGGAGCGTAAAATAAGGGGCACAAATTGAGCTCCATAAAAAATAAGGACAAATATTTGTGGGGCTTAAACAGTGTTTTTGCCCCAAAAAATGTTTTGGGCTCTTTTTTGTCTTCCTTATTTTGGACGTTGAGCGAGGTTTTCAGACCTACTGCGTTTCGGTTTTTAGTTCAGTAATGGCGGTCGAAGGCGATCTGTTTGGAAAGAATCATGATGTTTGCTAATGCGAGAGAATTGGGACGGGCGAACCTTTGCATATTAACCAGAGGTAAGTTTCCATGTTTCGTTTTATAACTGAGAGTGGGTTTATGGTAGTATGTGTTGCAACATGTGTCATTTCGACTCACTCGAGTCACTGTGTGTGTCAGTCCACAGGCGCAAGGTATCCAACACGTAGTCTATAGTTGCCCTGAACAGGGATTTTCTCATTAATTTGAAGAAGAAGATTACCACTAGTCTACCACGTTTTTGCAACCTCTTTTCAAGGTGCATGATCATAATATTTTATAAATTCTTTTTGTTTTTAAAGATTGAGTCTAACTTGAAATACTCAAATCAGTAGGTGACCTGATCGGTTCCCAATTATTTTATTGCAGGTTGGCATCAATCAGAAGAGAGCTAGAGCTAGTATGTTCAACTTCAAGGTCTCCTCTCAGCCGAAAAAGCCAACCGATTGCTGCATGATCTTGAGGCTGTCACTGACAGAAGTAAAATATTTGATGCCACTGCCGCAAATCAGGTAAGAGTAAGGCGAAGAGGTTTTATTATGTACAACTGTCAGTGTTATGATACAGTGTTGTTTTTCCTTCCCCTCCCTCAGATTCTCAAGTTCTGGTCAGAATAACTCATATGGAGGTGTGTGTGACTGTGAGCAAGACTGAGAGAGTGTTTTCATTTTATTTGTACAATTCATGACATGTTCAGGGATAATAATAAAATAATGAACACCTACTGACTTAATTAGAGTCCAAACCACAGAACTGCTCGAAGCTCTTAGCTTTATTTCACCAGTATGATGATCATGCAGTTCCTCCAGTATTAGAATCATTACTAATACTAGAAGCGCATGACTTTCAGTGTGTACCTTTAAGTTTAATAAAGTACAATGTATTGCTGTAAACAGTCACTCACTCACTCACTGTCAGGATATCTCATTCTCAGTGAAACTGTGTGTCAAGTTCTATTATTTTTTTCCTTTGTGCTCTACACACATGCATACATGCTATACATACCATATAAACATGTTATGTAATATACGTATATATATGCACACATCAACTTGTCTACATTGTATGTCTGTCACTATATCAATCAATCAATCAATGACGCTTATATCGCGCATATTCCGTGGGTACAGTTCTAGGCGCTCTGCAGTGATGCCGTGTGAGATGAAATTTTATACGGCCAGTAGATTGCAGCCATGTCGGCGCATATTTACCTTTCACGGCCTTATTCCAAGTCACACGGGTATGGTAGACAATTATTAACTGTGCCTAAGCAATTTTGCCAGGAAAGACCCTTTTGTCAATCGTGGGATCTTTAACGTGCACACCCAATGTAGTATATATCAGTCTATGTGAACACATTCAGTTCACTGATTCAGTCAAAACTTCACTAAATGTAAAAGGACTTATAACATTTTATATTCTAGAAAGATATCAATGCCACTGTCCCACAGTATCATAAGAATCAAGCGTTAATGTTGGTTTGGTCGTTTGTTGTCGTTTTTTGTTGTTGTTGTTTTATGGGGGAGGGTGCAGTGTGTAAATTCATCTGGTTCTGTGGACAGTGTGTTTGTTGTTCCTCCACATAGGTAAATATCATACTGCATGTAGCTCCTAGTACTACTTCAACTTGTCCTGTCAACTAACTGTTTTAAAATTGGTGCTCAGAGGAATGTTACTTCAGCCAATATTATATATTACAGGTTGGCATCGATCCGGCACAGTGGAAGAAGCAGATTGATTCCTTCATGATCCGGAGGCTGTCAAGACTCAAATGGGAAATATTTCATGCTAATGGCAATTCAGGTAAGAGTTTTGCTACATGATCATATTGTGTTTTATCCTCCCTCTCAGTCTCAAATTCTGGTTATATTCTGACTGTTGGTGTGTGTTTGTGTGTGAGAACTGAATTGTGTGTGTGTGTCATGTGTGTGTGTGTTTGATTTTCCCTGGCCAGTCAGGAGAGCTGCCAGACATTAATAGTATAATACCTGCAGATTTTTCTAGCCCTGCAGATTGATGTTACACACCTTTGCTTTGCTTTTTGAATTTGATAGCAAGCGCTGACAGGGAATGTGTCTTCTATATTTCATATGTTAAAAAGTAGGCATTAAAACTTGTCTACCAGGGAATTAGAATGTTTACGCTCTTGGCATTTATGTGGGTTTAGTGTGTGTGTGTGTGTGTCAGTTACAAACACAATTTACTCCTTACTCATACTTAAAACTTGCTCTTGTCATTGTGTTTGGATTTATGATCAGTTCCTTTGTCATTCATTTGTCAGTAGGGACAGAAGATGAAAAGACCTGGCCAGTGAATGTGGATGAAAAGCAGTGCTATCCAAGTCCAGCTGTGATCGATGGGGAAACTACAGCTACAGCGGCAGTAAATGTCCACTCAGCAGGGGCAGACGAGGGGGGGGGGGGGGGGGCACAGGGGGCACGTGCCCCCCCCCCCCCCCCCCGAAATTAAAAAAACAAAATTGGAAAGCTGATTCTATGACCATTTCTAAGTTCAAATGGCACCAGATGGCACCATTTTGCTTCTTTGGGCAAAAAAATTTTTCCCAAAGCTAAGCCTGTGTGTAAAATACTGCCTGTGAACAGCTTAACTTAAAGCACTCAAACAACATAAAAGATAATACCACTTTATGTAGTAAAAACAAACAAACCGCTGTTGCTGTAAGAAAATATCTGCATACCAAACACTACCTGTATTTAGCTGAATTGACAACTTACATAAGTCAAAATGTACCCTTGATCCACACCGCACCACACATTATTTGTGTAGAATGTTACTGTTAATGTGTTACATGTTCATTTCACCACTAAGGCAACAGAAAACCTCTGTAAGTGTAAGCATCTTCAGATGGACTATATTAAAGCAGTTCTGGGAGCTCTGTCAGCACAGAATGAACTGAATCTGATCATCATCCGCAGCAAAGCCAGGCACCCCTCTGCAAGCTGCCTGCACGTCATATCTCGGCACCTCACTTCCTGGAAAATAAAGAAAATGTATTACTGAGCACATCCAGACTTTGCTGTGCGCTGATGGGGATATGTTTTGGGTATCGAGAAGAGGGTGTGTGTTGGGGGTGGGGGTGCGGGAAGGTAAGACTTGTTCTTCACAAGATCAGTGGGGTGGAGAATGGTGTGGGTGATATTGACAGTGACAACTATGAACTAAACTGTAAACATTGTTCTGTAATATTACAGGTGCCATCATTCCTTCTTGTGAAAACCATTTATTTCATGGATATATATATTTATACTTTCATCATTAAAATTAAAAAGATAATCTTTCATCATTAAAATTAAAAAGACTTCCTCACAAGAACCTTTCTAACAACATGATATCTTGTTATGCTGCTGATGTGAGCAGCTTTTCTGGAATGTGATGGAAAGATACTATTTTTTAAATTCAGCATGAGCCACATATTTAGCGTTGACACCTTGGTTTTCTTGAGAAATGTGATGTGAATTCATTCAGAAAATTCTAACTCTGCGTAGGGGCAGTCAGGGTGTTGAATGTAGAAGTAGGTATCCAAGTACACAGGCGGTATTACAATTTACATTGTAACTCTTAGTCTTATTGAAGTTATTCATGGACATGTAAGAAAAAAAAATTAATAAAAAAAACCTGGCCAGATCTGTGATTGTGAGCCAAGGAAAGGACTGACTGTATTTACAATAATTCCAGTAATGAGTAAATCTTTCATTCTAGCTATTTCATGTTTTACTTTCTTGCATTGCAATAGTTCAATGTTCATACAAACAGTATAATGCACTTTATGAGTATAGGGTTGCAACAAACTTTAAGATGGGAAGATCGAGAGAGAAAATAAAGATATTTGTACCATTGGGCAAAAAAAATAAAAATAGGTGTGGTTAAGATAACATAGCCAAAATAAATAGGGTAGGAAGGTAGGCAATCACTTTTTTTTTAATACTTTTTTTTCTTAATAGCAGAGCAACCAAGCGTGTAGCACTCGCAACCGAAGAAGATGCCGCCATTTTTGTCATGGCAAGCGTCTGTTGGGCCTTTTTAGTAATTTCCCTTGCATCGTCTGTCGTCTGCATGACCACTTGAGCGCTTTCGCTTTCATTGCGTTTTCTGCACTCGTTTTCTTGTTTTCATTTTTTTTTTGACAAATGTAATAAAAAGTTATAGGGTCGGCCCCTAAAAATAGGGTAGGTCGGGTTACCGTAACCACATCTATTTTTTTTAGGCCTTGCTTATGTATACAAAGTACATCATACCAATTACCATGCACAGTATTAGTCTATTACTATGCATCTTCAAATGTATGAATAATTTCATCTACAAAGTACATGTACTTGTAATACAATTTACAAAGAACAAAAGACTGCTGAATTATCTACATCAGAACATGTTTATAATTATAGCTTCAGACTACCATCACCAATACCTAATGTTACTATATATATATATAAATAAATTTTACCAAAGGCAGGTTTCATGGTATTAGGCCATTTTGATAGTCTCAGATTTGCTTAGTCTTTTAAATCCATATCTGTGAGAATCTGCTGTATTTGTTGTATTAACATGCAAACTAGTTGTTGTTTAAATACTTTTTTGAAAATAAAAGTTGAAATTTTTGATAATGTGTTTATTTATGCGCGTGTGAATGGTGGCGATCGTCAAAATACGGACGGATGAATTTACTTTTGCCACAGCATCACTAAACAAAGAACTAAATTCCAACACATACATGCACAAGTATCAATGCTGTGGTGGTTGAGAGTGCCAGAACACATTGAAATGATTGTTTTTCAACAACAATCGATATCCATAACACAAATTCTAACTTATACTAGCTCCGCAAAAAAAATGTATGGGGATTCGGATCTGTCCGTCCGCATAGCGATATCAAGAGCATCGAAACTAATTGTGATTTCACAGGACAAAAACACAAGTTTACCTAATTTTGTATACTGTAAATACAAGTTTGTGCACCCTTGAAGTGAGTTATAATGTTGCCGAGGTCAATTTGCCCTTGATCGACGCACGGTGACCCGAGTTTCAAAGTTGCGATCCAGTCCGTCTAAACAATGTATAGTAACGATCGCCACTTTTTTCTTTTCATTCAAAAACTAACCGTTTGGGGAGGAAGTGACCTCACGTTGTTTTACGTTGACGCTCGCGCTCGACAGAAAAAGACCGCAACAGTTTTTCAGTTAAAAAAATCGCAAAGTAATTACATTTTCTGAGGTTTTCTAGTGTCCGTCTAGTAACAATCGCCACTCTAGCGATCGCCACTGAGTGTTGAAGTCACATTTAACTCCATTTTCGACTGTTTTAAGAAACTATTTTGACGCTCAATCGTCACGTTTCAGTGTCGAAACACGTACTGTGCATTTGCAATCAGCCGGTGTGTCCAAACTGAAATGCGAGTGATGCCTCGATTTGTGGCGATCGCTCACGTGGTTGACGGACAGAAATACCTTCTTATGGGGTAGGGGAACAGTTACTCCTCCATACAATAATGGTGTTTACAAATGATTGCAAACTTGTCTCTTTATAAACTGTTCAGACATGTCTTCTCTTCAATAATTTTCAGTTTTGCTCGGTTTGTTAATCAGGAGCACCCTGCAGATAATTTTTCATCTGTGACAATGCTCGAAATGTTGACGTAATTCCAATGCCCATATCCTTCTCTTGTTACCTCATCTAGCCAAAACCATTGAAGATAGAAAGACATTTATTGAACAAACTAGATGCACAACACCAGTCTTAACACGTTTTGTTCTTACATGTATATGAAAATATTGATGGCCATGGAATGGTTTGAAAAAAAACACGGTTTTTTCCTTCAAAACGGTCTAGGTCTGCCGGAAGTCGTATTTTTTCAAACCATTCATTTGAAGATCAATATTTTGATATACATACAAGAACAAAACTTGTTAAGAATGATGTGTTGCATATTTTTTGTTCAATAAATGTCTTTCTATCTTCAACGGTTTTGGCTATATGAGCTATATGCATGCATAGGATGACCGTATTGCTTTTTAGCGTTTTCAGGGTATGCCGCTTTGCGCCTGGTTTTTAGATATAAATAAGGACCAGGACTATAAAAAAAATTACTGTTTTTAGTTGTAACAAACTCACTTTGTTGGAAAAACATGTCCTTTGAATTGTGTGCCAACATTTATTTTGTAGAATTTGAGTGTGTAAATAGTAAATTGCTGAACACAATACTGTGAAACCTGCCCATACAGATTTGACAAGCAAAAGCTGTAAGTGGTAAAGAAATGTGTAACTTACTCTTCAGGGGTAGTCTGTAATGTAAAGCACCACGCCAAGTCATCCTGATACCTCTCCAGTACATGTATCCATGTTTAAAGGTAAACTGTTGGAACTGGAAGACAGGAGCTGTATGAATGATGCACATCATCTCTGGTTTCTCAGAAGGCCTGAAAAAAAAAAGAACAATATTAACATAACATGTCTTGAAAATGAAATAAGTACTATTTCAACTTCACTATCAGAGCCAAATCACTCACTAATTCAGTAATTGTTTTGTTTATTCATTTACAACCATAGTTCATACACTGATACAGCAGCATTTGATTATGTGCATGTAGATTACAGATATATCAAGCATTTTATAAACTTGAGTAAAAAAGGTTGGTAGCAACCCCATAGACAATTATATAAAAAAAACAACAACAGGTGTTTCGCTGTACCACGCTGCAACACCGAACAATACAGACAGTCGTTCTTCCCACGATCCACAATAGAGTGGAATCACCTGGACAACGTAGTTGTCCACTCAGCCTCTACTGAGGCATTCAAGGCGGCGCTGACCACCAGCCGTCGCTAAACGACGTCGCTGCGCACACCCACCCGTCGCGCCAAAGCCAGCAATCTGGATGCTAGCGACGTAAGGCCTAAAGAAAAAATAGGTGTGGTTACGGTAACCCGACCTACCCTATTTTTAGGGGCCGACCCTATAACTTTTTATTACATTTGTCAAAAAAAGA
The DNA here is from genome assembly GCF_037325665.1 of Littorina saxatilis. Lineage (NCBI taxonomy): Eukaryota > Metazoa > Mollusca > Gastropoda > Littorinimorpha > Littorinidae > Littorina > Littorina saxatilis. Next base: position 38,580,151 of record NC_090257.1, read on the forward strand.
GAAAGAAACGAGTGCAGAAAACGCAATGAAAGCGACAGCGCTCCAGTCGCACACTTATTTCCCTGTCAAGTAGGTTTAATTTGTACACATTAGAAAAAAAGTAAAAAAAAACAAAAGTGATTGCCTACCTTCCTACCCTATTTTTTTTGGTTATGTTACCGTAACCACACCTATTTTTTTTTGGCCTAACGCACAGCCACAGAGATACAGTACAGAACACAACAATTAAACACACTCATGCAGTGACTCAGTCACACCCAGTTACTCAGTAACACACACATACACACCAGATAAATCTTGCTCAGTTCTACAAAGGCCACGTTTGCAATGGTCATGTCTTGGATTTTCAAAACAATAACTTACCTGCTGGTTGATCCAAACCGATGATTGAAAATCAGTGAGACTGAGAGGAAAATGTCCTGTAGTGTACAGTGCGATTCATCGCCAACCTTCCCATTCAAGGCAGACCGTGTCCAAAATCAGCTGTACCATTCACATCCCGATTGCATTCCTTCAGAAGGGCAGTCAGTGTTTAAACTTCTTTGTCGATACTATTTCTCTGGTGGACGTGTTGAACTGCCAAAATCGTCAACACCCCTATTCTGTACTCCACTGAGGAAGAGCGTTTTATTGTGTCTTAAAACCGACTTCTCGGGAAAGTGATCAATCGAATTTTATGGTCCACAAAAACTTGCTTCATATTTTATTTAAGGACTACTTTTATTTGCCTTTATTTTTATGGCGCACATTTTGTGCCCCACATTTTGTTTTGGCCTTCATTTTGTGGTCCACAAACTGGAAATGTGGCCCACAAATATTTGGCCTTATTTTTGTGGTCCACAAACTGGAAATATGCCCCACAAATTTGTGGGCTTATTTGTTGGATTAATGACATCGAATGCCAAGGATAGTAAAGTCTATCTTTCCGGCTGACTCAGTGCCCGTCTGACCGATGTCTGTCGATCTGTCTCACTGTTCCTCTGTTTGCCTGTCTGTTCGTCGCTCAAGCTGTTCGTCTGTCTATCTATCTGCCTGTCTGTTCGTCTCTAGCTATTCGTCTATCTGTCTGTCTACATGTGTGTCCGCCTCTCTAGCTATTCGTCTGTCTGTCTGCCTGTCTGTCCGCTTCTCTAGCAATTCGTCTGTCTGTCTGCCTGTCTGTCCGTCTCTTGCTATTCGTCTGTCTGTTCGTCTCTCTAGCTATTCGTCTGTCTGTCTGCCTGTCTGTTCGTCTCTCTATCTATTCGTCTGTCGGTCTCCATGTCTGTTCGTCTCTCTAGCTATTCGTCTGTCTGTCTGCCTGTCTGTTCGTCTCTCTAGCTATTCGTCTGTCTGTCTGCCTGTCTGTTCGTCTCTCTATCTATTCGTCTGTCTGCCTGTCTGTTCGTGTCTCTAGCTAATCGTCTGTCTGTTTGCCTGTCTGTTCGTCTCTCTAGCTATTCGTCTGTCTCAGTCTGTCTGCCTGTCTGTTCGTCTCTAGCTATTCGTCTGTCTGTTTGCCTGCCTGTTCGTCTCTCTAGCTATTCGTCTGTCTGTCTGCCGGTCTGTTCTGCGTCTTTTTAGCTATTTGTCTCTCTGTCTGCCTGTCTGTCCGCCTCACTAGCTTAGCTATTCGTCTGTCTGTCTGCCTGTCTGTTCGTCTCTCTAGCTATTCGTCTGTCTTTCTGTCTGTCTGCCTGTCTGTTCGTCTCTCTATCTATTTGTCTGTCTGTCTGCCTGTCTGTTTTGTCACTCTAGCTGTTCGTCTGTCTGTCTATCTGCCTGTCTGTTCGTCTCTAGCTATTCGTCTGTCTGTCTGCCTGTCTGTCCGCTTCTCTAGCTATTCGTCTGTCTGTCTGCCTGTTCGTCTCTCTAGCTATTCGTCTGTCTGTCTGCCTGTCTGTTTGTCTGTTCGTCTCTCTAGCTATTCGTCTGTCTGTCTGCCTGTCTACCTGTCTGTTTGTCTGTTCGTCTCTCTAGCTATTCGTCTGTCTGTCTGCCTGTCTGTTCGTCTCTCTAGCTATTCGTCTGTCTGTCTGCCGGTCTGTTCCGCGTCTATTTAGGCCTAAAAAAAAATAGGTGTGGTTACGGTAACCCGACCTACCCTATTTTTAGGGGCCGATCCTATAACTTTTTATTACATTTGTCAAAAAAACAACAACAAAAAAACAACACGAGTGCAAAAAACGCAATGCAAGCGAAAGCGCCCGAGTCGCACACTTATAAATTTCCCTGTCAAGTAGGTTTAATTTGTACACATTAGAAAAAAAAGTTTAAAAAAAAAAGTGATTGCCTGCCTACCTACCCTATTTTTTTTGGCTATGTTACCGAAACCACACCTATTTTTTATTTTTTTTGCCTTAGCTATTTGTCTCTCTGTCTGCCTGCCTGTCTGTTCGTCTCTCTAGCTCTTCATCTGTCTGCTTGTCTGTTCTTCTCTCTAGCTATTATTCTGTATGTCTGCATGCCTGTCCGTTTCTCTAGCTGTTCGTCTTTCAGTCTATCTGTCTGTTCGTCTCTCTAGCGATTCGTCTGTCTGTCTGCCCGTCTGTTCGTCTCTCTAGCTATTCGTCTGTCTGTCTGTCTGTTCGTCTCTTTAGCGATTCGTCTGTCTGTCTGTCTGTTCGTCTCTCTAGCTATTCGTCTACCTGTATGTCCGTCTGTTCGTCTCTCTAGCTATTCGTCTGTCTGTCTGTCTGTTCGTCTCTCTAGCGATTCGTCTGTCTGTCTGTCTGTTCGTCTCTCTAGCTATTCGTCTACCTGTATGTCCGTCTGTTCGTCTCTCTAGCTATTCGTCTGTCTGTCTGTCTGTTCGTCTCTCTAGCGATTCGTCTGTCTGTCTGTCTGTCTGTTCGTCTCTCTAGCTATTCGTCTACCTGTATGTCCGTCTGTTCGTCTCTCTAGCTATTCGTCTGTCTGTCTGTCTGTTCGTCTCTCTAGCTATTCGTCTACCTGTATGTCCGTCTGTTCGTCTCTCTAGCTATTCGTCTGTCTGTCTGTTCGTCTCTCTAGCGATTCGTCTGTCTGTCTGTCTGTCTGTTCGTCTCTCTAGCTATTCGTCTACCTGTATGTCCGTCTGTTCGTCTCTCTAGCTATTCGTCTGTCTGTCTGTCTGTTCGTCTCTCTAGCGATTCGTCTGTCTGTCTGTCTGTCTGTTCGTCTCTTACACTAGTCTTCTGTCTGTCTTCCTGTATGTCCGTCTCTCTAGCTGTTCGTTCGTCCGGCGTCCATCCGGCTGTCAGTCTGTTTGTCTGTCTGTCTGTCCATCTGTCCGTCCATCCGGCCTTCTGTCTCAGCCTAAATCATACCTGATCGTTTTTATCCAGTTTTCTGCTTTCTCTTCTGTGCACGAGGTCTTCTGCATTTAATCCTCTTTCCGCTTGTTGTGTTGCGTCTTCTCCTGCTTGTTGTGTTGCGTCTTCTCCTGCTTGTTGTGTTGCGTCTTCTCCTGCTTGTTGTGTTGCGTCTTCTCCTGCTTGTTGTGTTGCGTCTTCTCCTGCTTGTTGTGTTGCGTCTTCTCCTGCTTGTTGTGTTGCGTCTTCTCCTGCTTGCTTGCTCTTTTGACATCAAGTCAAGTTTTTACTAAATGTTTTAGATAGACTGGGAATCGAGACGACGGTGCTGGTGGTAGTGATGATGATAGTGTGTGTGTGTGTGTGTGTGTGTGTGTGTGTGTGTGTGTGTGTGTGTGTGTGTGTGTGTGTGTGTGTGTGTGTGTGTCTCAGTGTATGTGTGTGGGTGTAGAGCGATTCCCGGTAAACTATTGGACAGATATCCGTAAATCTTTATATATATATACTAGATGAATACCCGCTTCGTCGGGTACCCGGCTTCGCCGGGAAGAAGTAGAGCCGAATAAGAAGTAGAGCGGAATACATTGTACGCGATTGACGCCACACGAAGGAAGGGAGATAAACGCGCAAAACACTGGAGAAGATAAGGAAGAGTTACTGGGAATGGATGTATAGAAAAACCAAAATCGGTTGAGCGCTGCGCGCTGAGAGCACGTGTTGAAAATTTTCATCGACCAGATTGTGTACGGGGTCTACCTGAATAATTTATGCCCACCAACTTTGAAGCAGATCCATCGAGAACTTTGGCCGTGCATCGCGAAGTGACACAGATAGACAGACAGACAGACAGACAGACAGACAGACAGACAGACAGACACACACACACACACACACACACACACACACACACACACACACACACACACACACACACACACACACACACACACACACACACACACACACACACACACACACACACACACACACACACACACACAAGCCGTATATATATACACAAACTCTTTCAGATGATATCCCCACCAGTTTTGTTGGTTTTATGTTTACAATAAGTGTCTATGATGACACCATACCCGGCTTTTACAAAAGATGAGGCGGTGCTGTCATGCCCTCATTTTTCAATCGTATTGATTGAATTTTGGTCAAACATTCTTTGACTATCAGTCGGGACTATGGTATTGTATTTCATCTCGCAAGCTTTAAAATGAATCAATTAGTTTGTTTATCAAATTTGTCATTATATCAAACCTTCATTCATAGACTCTGAAATCTTTGCATTTCATTCCTCGCCAAGTTCTGAATCCAAAAATGTAAAAGATATGTAATGTCTTTCAGAAAAGAAGAATCAAGTCGCGTAAGGCGAAATTACAACATTTAGTCAAGCTGTCGAACTAGCAGAATGAAACTGAACTCACTGCATTTTTACAGCAAGAGCGTATACTCGTAGCATCGTCAGTCCACCGCTCGATGCAAAGGTAGTAAAATTGACAAGAAGAGCGGGGTAGTAGTTGCGCTGAGAAGGATAGCACGCTTTTCTTTATCTCTATTCTTTTTAACTTTTTGAGCGTGTTTTTAATCCAATCATATCACATCTGTATGTTTTTGGAATCAGGAACACACAAGGAATAAGATGAAATTGTTTTTAAATCGATTTCGGAAATTTTATTTTAATAATAATTTTTATATTTTTAATTTTTAGAGCTTGTTTTTAATCCGAATATAACATATTTATATGTTTTTGGAATCAGAAAATGATGAAGAATAAGATGAACGTAAATTTGGATCGTTTTAAAAATTTTTTATTTTTTTACAATTTTCAGATTTTTAATGACCAAAGTCATTAATTAATTTTTAAGCCACCAAGCTGAAATGCAATACCGAAGTCCGGCCTTCGTCGAAAATTGCTTGCCCAAAATTTCAATCAATTTAATTGAAAAATGAGGGTGTGACAGTGCCGCCTCAACTTTTACAAAAAGCCGGATATGACGTCATGCAAAGGTATTTATCGAAAAAAAGAAAGAACTTCCGGGGATATCATTCCCAGGAACTCTCATGTCAAATTTCATAAAGATCGGTCCAGTAGTTTGGTCTGAATCGCTCTACACACACACACGCACAGACAGACAGACAGACACACACACACACACACACACACACACACACACACACACACATACACCACGACCCTCGTCTCGATTCCCCCTCTACGTTAAAACATTTAGTCAAAACTTGACTAAATGTAAAAAGAAAATGTGCTCAGAAGGATAGAAAATTAGGTTTGTGCAAAATAAGGTCTTATGTTGGCATAAGGGTAAGGAGACCAGCACGGTTGGCCTATAGTGGTAAGGCGTCCGCCCCGTGATCGGGAGGTCGTGGGTTCGAACCCCGGTCGGGTCATACCTAAGACTTTAAAATTGGCAATCTAGTGGCTGCTCCGCCTGGCGTCTGGCATTATGGGGTTAGTGCTAGAACTGGTTGGTCCGGTGTCAGAATAATGTGACTGGGTGAGACATGAAGCCTGTGCTGCGACTTCTGTCTTGTGTGTGGCGCACGTTAAATGTCAAAGCAGCACCGCCCTGATATGGCCCTTCGTGGTCGGCTGGGCGTTAAGCAAACACACAAACAAACAAACAAACAAGTGTGGAAAGAAAATGGTGCGGCAAACGACAAAGACTGAGGTGGACCAAGAAAAAGAGGAGAAAAAAACAAAACAACAAGTCGCGTAAGGCGAAATTACTACATTTAGTCAAGCTGTGGAACTCACAGAATGAAACTGAACGCACTGCATTTTTTCACAATGAACGTAGTCCGCCGCTTGTGCAAAACGGAGTGAAACTGACGAGCCTGTTCAGCGCGGTAGTGGTTTCGCTGTGCTGCATAGCACGCCTTTCTGTACCTCTCTTCGTTTTAACTTTCTGAGCGTGTTTTTAGAATCAGGAACCGACAAGGAATAAGATGAAATTGTTTTTAAATCGATTTCGGAAATTTAATTTTGATCATAATTTTTATATTTTTAATTTTCAGAGCTTGTTTTTAATCCAAATATAACATATTTATATGTTTTTGGAATCAGAAAATGATGAAGAATAAGATGAACCTAAATGTGTCATTAATTACCTTTTAAGCCACCAAGTTAAAATGCAATACCGAAGTCCGGCCTTCGTCGAAGATTACTTTACAAAAATTTCAATCAATTTGATTGAAAAATGAGGGTGTGACAGTGCCGCCTCAAAGTTTACAAAAAGACGGATATGATGTCATCAAAAGTATTTATCGAAAAAATGAAAACAATGTCCGGGGATATCCTTCCCAGGAACTCTCATGTAAAATTTCATAAAGATCGGTCCAGTAGTTTGGTCTGAATCGCTCTACATACACACACGCACAGACAGACGGACAGACAGACAGACAGACAGACAGACAGACACACACACACACACACACACACACACACACACACACACACACACACACACACACACACACACACGCACACACACATACACCACGACCCTCGTCTCGATTCCCCCCTCTATGTTAAAACATTTAGTCCTCCGAGGTAGGAAAAACACCCCCGTCAAAGGGAAATAACCTTCTCAGTTGGTGGCAGTGAGAATGGTTATTTCCCTTTGACCATTAATATGTCCCGCTATAAGTCCTTGTATAATTTTAATCCACCAATAACTCCCTAACCGTGTGTTTGACTGGTCCCAATTTTTGTAAGGACCGTCTCAGGAATGTATAGAACCTGTTCACCAAGTTTGGTGACGATCGGTCCGTTCATTCTTGAGATCTATATGCGAACACAAACACACAAACACATCGACCGAATCCTATACACACCCCTATACCGGGGGTGTAACAACCCGGCTTCGATACTGTGTTGTACTGGAAGTGCTGTTGGGGGTTTACTAAGACTACTAATCATACGTTGTATCAGAGACATAGATAGAAGTAGAGGTTACACGCCGAGTCTCAGTGATTATTAAAAATAATGGTCGAAGTTAGTGGATCATGAAAAATGCGAGCTTTAGCGAGCTTTTTCATGACCGCGAACTAAGACCATTATTTTTTATAATCACTGAGACGAGGTGTGTAACCTCTTTATTCCTCCTTTCTTCAGTTATTCAAAGAAAAGAGGAGGTTTTTTGCGAAAGTTTGATCGAATCCTATTCACTCAACCAGTCAACCTGCGCAGGCGATCGATTAATGCGCGGTTGTATAGTTCCGTGCAAATCATTCCATTCTGTTAACACTTCTTGTCAGTTTTCCTATTTTGGACTAAAATCAAGTACACAGATATGCTGTTATTCTGCTGTGGCGGCAAAGGCAGATATTGTGTGTTCTGTATATGTTTTGGTATCGCTTAGGATAATGTTCTTTCGTCAAATGGGACTAGCAGACGAACTTTTGCACCCGTGTTCCAACGTTAAAAACTGCATGAAGTTCAGTTTTCTGGGGAAAATAGTGTATGAAACCGCTTTATGTTGTTTAAATTGATGAGATGTGTGCATTTGGTTGCGTGTGATCTGTTTATTAAATGAAATATTGTTGAAAACTGACCGTCGGATTGCAGTCTGTTGTCGAAGAAACTGAGTGAAAAGAAGGGGAACTACTCTTGTCGCTAGACAAAGTATGAGTTACTTGCCTTGCGGGAAATTGCTTGTGATGAACGTTTGAGCACGGCAAATCTAGATTCAGAAAACAACCGAACTCATGGATTTTATATGAAGATTCATGTGTTCAGGCCTGTAGTTGTTAATTTAAATGCGGTATGTTTGTATTGTTTGCTCCAGAGATGTATACTTCGTACGTTAGAGCGTTCGGAACTTTTCAGTCGCAAAAAGTAGTACCGAAACAGAACAACTTCTCAACCCATTGCACTATCGAGGATTCAGGCTGTTGCTGGGGTTTTTTTTTTTTTTTTTTTTCACAGAACAAAAGTTTAATAGAAACAACTCCTCCAAGGGGTCTATCAGTGAAGGGATTAAACATGAAATCCATACTCAGCAACGCACAAGAGACGACAAACGAACACGTCTTAAACCTGCCCGTCTTGAGTAGATGCAATCTTCTCAACCCTTGATCAGCTCAGCGGGTTGTTGAAGTGCATGTAGCCGCTATCAACTTATGCAGTGAGGTCTTCTTTGTATTTTTTCCTTTCTTGTAATTTCTGTTTACAGGCACACTCCCTCCCGTGAAAAAAGTTCGGCTTAAATATCTCAGAGCTGCACAGGCTAGCTTTTAGATTAGTTAAGGTCATCCCTCCACTGATACATATATATAATTATAGCAAAAATTCATACCCTGACTGCTTCCTGAAGCAGAGTGGGAATGTTCGGATGATTACATTTCTTAACGGAAACACGTGTTATAAACTGCGAAATCTATGGGTTTTTTTTTTTTAATCATAACATAAATTTATTCCTTATCATACATTTCTATCCGTAAATAACAGTCTCTAAATATTATTATTTCAAACACTCAATTTAAACTTACACTTGTTTTATACCAGTCCCCTGAGGGTTAAATCCCTTTGAAAGATAAATAATATTTCAAGGGGTGTCCCATATCTAAATTTACTTATACACATTTTTCCAATCAAGATTAAATGGGTAAGATACTTAAACATTTCATGTGTCAAACCATTCTTATCTCGCACACAAATCAGCACATCTGTTGCTT
>NC_090257.1:38596628-38627110 GCF_037325665.1 Littorina saxatilis
CACACACACACTCACACACACACACAGTGACACACACACACACACACAGTGACACACACACACACACACACACACACACACACACACACACATACATACACCACACCCTCGTCTCGATTCCCCGTCTTTGTTAAAACATTTAGTCAAAACTTGACTAAATGTAAAAACCCACACAAAAAAAACACACGGTCACTGCCAAATCCTGCCTTAGTATGAAAACAGTACACAAAACACAATAAACATGACTTAACTTAAATTGCAGATGAGCTAGGTCAAAGGGCACTTGTGGGAAAGGTCAACATGGATCTGATTGCCCCTGAGTTTTACAGGGAGACAACTCAGCAGTCTGTGGCTGAAACAGAGAGGTAAGAGTTACTGGGAGTTGATCCCATTTCACCGTTCGCACAAAAATACACACACACACACACACACATACACACACGATCGCCCAGTTTGACAGCCTACCAAAGATCTTCTGATACCAGAAGATCTTTGAGCCTACTTCGTTGCATAGAAATCAATTTAGATTTTTCTGCGCATCGTAAAATACATATGCGTACATCATGCTTTTTCACGGTCATTACAGCTGGCTAAAAAAATAATTATGTTTTTGATTATATCTTTTGTCTTAACACTTACAATTTGCTCTCCTCATCTTCTTGTTGTTTTTGGGCTGTTTCTGTCAAAATAGACCAACACCAGTGAGCCAAACACTCACCGTTCACATTTGCACTTAACTAACCATAGCTTGTTTGGATTTTAATTCAACATTGTGGAATAAAATATGCTTCTTCTTTTGCAGGTTTCTTGATGAAGTTTTGTCGTACAAGGTAAGCTAAGGAGTATGTGTTCTCTGTGTGTGTGTGTGTGTGTGTGTGTGTGTGTGTGTGTGCGTGTGTGTGCGTGTCAGCGTGCCTGCCTCAATGTCAGCCTGTCTGTAAGTTTCTGTGTTATTCTATACTGTCATAAGCCTATGTCAATTTCTTTCGATAGCCTATTTCCCGAATTTCAAATTTAAAAGAAAGAGTGTTCACTACAAACCAACATTCGTACAAATCAGATCGAACGATACTGACGTTCTTTTTTTCTCAAAATCGTTCGAACAAAAATGTGTCTAGTTAGTCAGAAATAGTAATTGATATAATTTTACAGAAATTAGCTCAATCAATTTTTATCAGTGTTGTGTACTTTCAGTCGGGTCTGGTGACACCAGTAATCACACCGAGATTCGCCCCCAGCTGTACCTTACCGCTGATGACAAAGCTGGGGGAAATAGCCAAGGAGAGGAACATCCCCATCCAGGTGTGTAGAAGTAATGTGTTATCGTGTACCTGTTTGCTTCTGTTTGGGTGTCTTTACATGCACTTGTTTCAGTCTGTGTTGTTTGGGATGGGTGTGTGCGTGTGGGGGAGGGGGGGGGCTGTGTGTGATGTGTGTGTGTCAGTGTGTGTGTGTGAATGAGTGTGTGTGTGTGTGTGCGTCTGCGTGCGTGCGTTCATGCGCGCGCGTGCGTGTGTGTGTGTGTGTGCGTGTGTGCGTACGTGCGTGCGCGCGCGTGTGTGTGTGTGTGTGTGTGTGTGCGTCAATGTGTGTGTGCGTCAATGTGTGTATGTGTCTGTGTGTGTGTGTCTGTGTGTGTGTGTCAGTGTGTGTGTGTGTGTCAGTGTGTGTGTCAGTGTGTGTGTGTGTGTCAGTGTGTGTGTCAGTGTGTGTGTGTGTGTGTGTGTGTTTACAAGTTGATGTTAGATGATCATGTAAACAAGCAACTATGATCGTTTGCAGACCCACCTCAGCGAGACAGTGGAAGAAATTGAGACCGTGATGAAATTACATCCGGGGCACCAGTCCTACACTGAAGTCTATGATGCAGCTGGTTTGTTGGGTCCCAAGGTAGGTGTAGCAAATATTTTGTGTCTGTCTTCATGTCTGTCTGGGTGTCTGTCTTTGTGTCTGTCTCTGCCTGTCTTCCTCTTTCTAATTTTTGCATGAGCTTACCTGTATTCTTTACTCTCTTTAGATTTTTTCTTTGGATTTTCTCTCTCCCTCCTCTGTCTCTCTACCCGTCCCTTTCTCTCTCCCTTTTTTACATTTAGTCAAGTTTTGACTAAATATTTTAACATCGAGGGGGAATCGAAACGAGGGTCGTGGTGTATGTCTGTCTGTCTGTGTGTGTGTGTGTGTGTAGAGCGATTCAGACTAAACTACAGGACCGATCTTTATGAAATTTGACATGAGAGTTCCTGGGTATGATATCCCCATACGTTTTTTTCATTTTTTTGATAAATGTCTTTGATGACGTCATATCCGGCTTTTCGTGAAAGTTGAGGCGGCACTGTCACGCCCTCATTTTTCAACCAAATTGGTTGTAATTTTGGTCAGGTAATGTTCGACGAAGCCCGGACTTCGGTATTGCATTTCAGCGTGGTGGTTTAAAAATTAATTAATGACTTTGGTCATTAAAAATCTGAAAATTGTAAAAAAAATATGTTTTTTATAAAACGATCCAAATTTACGTTTATCTTATTCTCCATCATTTGCTGATTCCAAAAACATATAAATATGTTATATTCGGATTAAAAACAAGCTCTGAAAATTAAATATATAAAAATTATTATCAAAATTAAATTTTCCAAATCAATTTAAAAACACTTTCATCTTATTCCTTGTCGGTTCCTGATTCCAAAAACATATAGATATGATATGTTTGGATTAAAATCACGCTCAGAAAGTTAAAACGAAGAGAGGTACAGAAAAGCGTGCTATCCTTCCCAGCGCAACTACTACCCCGCTCTTCTTGTCAATTTCACTGCCTATGCTGTGAGCGGTGGACTGACGATGCTACGAGTATACGGTCTTGCTGCGTTGCATTGCGTTCAGTTTCATTCTGTGAGTTCGACAGCTACTTGACTAAATGTTGTATTTTCGCCTAACGCGACTTGTTACATTTAGTCAAGTTTTGATTTACATTTAGTCAAGTTTTGACTGAATGTTTTTAACGTAGAGGGGGGAATCGAGACGAGGATGTGGTGTATGTGTGTGTGTGTGTGTGTGTGTAGAGCGATTTAGAGAAAACTACTAGACCGATCTTCATGAAATTTTACATGGGAGTTCCTGGGTGTGATATCCCCAGACATTTTTTTTCATTTTTTTGATAAATGTCTTTGATGACGTCATATCCGGCTTTTCGTGAAAGTTGAGGCGGCACTGTCACGCTCTCATTTTTAAACCAAATTGGTTGAAATTTTGGTCAAGTAATCTTCGACGACGCCCGGACGTTGGTATTGCATTTCAGCTTGGAGGTTTACAAATTAATTAATGAGTTTGCTCATTAAAGTTGTCATTAAAATCGATTTTTCGCAAACAGATTTAAAATTGATTGCATCGTATTCTTCATGACATTCTGAATCTAAAAATATATACATATGTCATGTGTACTCTTAAAATGTGATCACAATTAACGAAAATAGATTAATTAGTCTTACGATTAAAATTTAAGAAATCGATCCAAAAATGATTTCATCTTATTCTTTACCGTTTCCTGATTCCCAAAACATATAGATATGATAGGTTGTAATCAAAACAAGCTCAGAAAGTTAACACGAATACAGAAAAGCGCGCTTTCCTGCTTAGCACAATACGCTACCGCGCTATTCTGGCGTGTGCATATCACTGCGTTTTGCACGTGGGAGGTGAGCGATTTCCTTCTCGCGGGGATTGACGAAGCTGTACTGTCTTGGTGAAAAAAATACAGTGCGTTCAGTTTCATTCCGTGAGTTCGACAGCTTGACTAAATGTAGTAATTTCGCCTTACGCGACCTGTCTTTTACTTACTGTTTCAGTAAAATCTGTAGAAAGATTGAGGCTAACATAAAACAAGCAAGGTTGCTTGGAATTGGTGGTGAAGCTGGCATTAGCAGACCATGGGGAAATGCGTCAGTCAAATTGAAATGACAGAAGACTGACCAGGCAATGGCTTCTCTGCTGACGAGTATTAGGAGCAGTAAATATTCATCATATCTTTCATCTTAAAACTGCGTACGACGTTTTTGTTGTTGCGAACATCATTTCTGACCTTTTCATTTTTATTAGTTTCTCTACATGTTAGAATTGTCATTATTATTGTCATTATTATTGTCATTGTGTTCGTCTGTCATTTACAGACAATCCTTGGTCACTGTATCCACCTGAGTGACAAAGAAATTGACACGCTCAAGTCACGTGACTGCGGGCTTGTCCATTGCGCATGCTCAAATAACACGTAAGTTTGTCAATATACTTTTGAGCCCTTTTGACCGACTCTTTGCCCCCCATATGTTCAAGAAAAGATTCTATAAAGACAACCAAACATGTGTCTGCTTTGTTACGTTATATCTTGCTGAAAAAGAAAAAAAACTCTAGAAAAAAACACGAAAAAAAGTTCCTCTTCTGTAATGTACCGAGTTCAATATCGGGTGCCTATGCCTCTGACCTCTTTTGGATTACTAGTTTATTTTTTCCCCAAATGCAAGAATGTCTCTGTAGCGCAACGGTTAGCGTACTGCGTTTTGAGTCGGCAGGTCGTGGGTTCAAACCCTGTCAGCGCGGTATTCTTTTAATTTTATTTGATTGTTTCTTTACTCTCCTTTGTTTTGTTTTATTTTACTCTATTTATTTTTATTCCAAAGCATTATTGGTGATCAATTGCAATACTGACCAACGCTCGCCAGGTACTGATTTGGTATTGATCACTGCGCCAACCACTGAAGCAACCCCCTAAGTCTAAATGTTTTGAGGTATAAAACATACCTTGGTATTATGTCAATTCATTTTGCATTTTAATCAGATATGATAAAACAAAAATGTCAATCTAGATCAGGCTTAGACGCAGAAAGACTTGTATTTAGGCAACATGACTGATGAGCGACTCAGTGACTCGTAGCGAGAGATGCCGTTCTTAGACCTGTGTAACGAGATTCTGTCGTAGTAATTCGATGCTAACCCTGCTGACTTTTGTATTGCCGCAATTAAAACATTTATTTTTGTTGGTAGCTGTTTGTTTCCTTGTGGATGTGTTATGTGCAATTAAACGGGTACGGACACACGTTTTACACATGGGTTACACGAGTTGCAAAGTATTTGAAACGACGGTATTACTGTATATACAGTGGTGCCTGTGTTGAAAGGCGAATACCATTTGGACCAGCCATGAGTGATGGAACATTGTACGCGGGGTATCTTGACAGGCACGTTTTAGAAGAAATAATAATAAAAGTGACAATAAAAGGTGTTTTTTCCACACACACACAAAAAAAGCTTGTCTCGAGGATATCTCGAAAACATCTTGCGAGAGAGGCTCAGATTCCGAAAAGGTATAATCATTTCACATTATTTATGTCATAAAGGCTACGAAGTGGGGTGATGGATATCAGACGACTGATGGACAGAGGCCTAAAACTAGGTCTTGGAACTGGTAAGTGCATGCATGGTGTGTCCTATTTTGAACGATACAGTGGAACCCCCCTTTTAAGACCTTACAAAATCTGAGAAAACCAGGTCTTAATAAGGAGGGAGTCTTAAAATGGAGGTAAATTTACAGAGGTTATGAACAGAACATCTGAAAAATCAAGGTCTTAAAAAAGGGGGAGTCTTAAAAGGGGGGTTCCACTGTACCTACCATTTTCATACACCGGTTGTTGTAGTGGTTATAAACGGACTCGGGTTTGAATGGGTTGTGAAAAAGTGAATATTCTTGCTTTTAAAGAGGAAAGCTTTCACCACGTGTTTTAGACACACCCTTCAGGAGTGACTGACTATAATGCCATGCCGGAAAGGTTGACATCATAAAAGTATTCACTCTTTGACAACCCATTCAACCCTGAGACGAGGTATTTTTCCCGCATATCTTCTATTGTTATTATGACTGCCTGTTTGGTGGTCTGTGGGTTCTTGCTTGCGTGCGTGTGTTTGGCTGTTCTGTGTTTATTTCTCTATATATTACAGTTTCTGTTTTCGGGTTAAAACATGCATAATCAATACTCAGTAAAGCTCAAGAACAGTGTCCCAAATTAAGAACATTAAGTTTACACAATGAATCTCCGTCGCGATATAACCTTGAATGGTTGAAAACGACGTTAAACACCAAATAAAGAAAAGAAAAGAAAAGAACACAATGAATCGACCCTGAAAGCCTACAAGTTATCGCTTTTCACAACGATTTTGCTCCAGTTTCATTACATTACTACGGTTCTGTACGTGTGAAAAGTGTTGGTACCTTGCATACGTTTCCTTGAATTTGAGATACTATTTTTGAACATTATGTGACAGGGTGTCGCAGTAGTCCCCTTATCACAGGCATTCCCTCTGCATTGACGGAGTTATCTCCCTGCCACAGGCATTCCCTCTGCATTGACGGAGTTATCTCCCTGCCACAGGCATTCCCTCTGCATTGACGGAGTTATCTCCCTGCCACAGGCATTCCCTCTGCATTGACGGAGTTATCTCCCTGCCACAGCACATCCGTGAGATATGGAGAAGCTGTTTGTGATGGGATCTGGCTGCTGTTGCCACCTCGTATGCTCTTGGGAACCTGTGCGTACCCATAGCCGTTTTTGAAGGGATTTTGATTAAGCTCTAAAATCTCAATCCATTGTCTCTAAAGGTGATTCTTGCGCTTTGGGCATTCGGTTGCAATTATATCCTTACTCTTTTCACAGACATGGCAGGGGGTTACACAACTTCAATGTTGGCCTCCATACGGCACTCAGTCGACGTCTCCAACATGTGTGCAATTCACAGCCACAACAAACAACGACAGAATGGCGAGCACCAGCAGGCGAGCAACCACACGACCGACGGATCCCCTCCCTATCGACCTCTCACCATGGCAGAAGCCTTCCGATTGGCTACGCTTGACGGAAGTTCTGGTAAGAAGAGAATTGTGGGATAGAGAAACATGATAGAAAGGAAGCGGATCGGAAAGTTCCAGTAAGAAGCGAATTTTGGAATAGAAAAAAAAGACTATATAGAAAAAGGAGCATACAGTTTTATTGAGAGAGAAAGGTAGGATGGGGAGGGATAATAAGCTAGGAAATTAAAAATAAACTCCGTTATGGATCGAAGACATCACAGGATGCAGCAAAGGAATTGACACACAATTCTGGTGAGATTTGTTCAGTTGACTCTTGTTTAAATCTTGACTGTGTTCCGGTGTGAATGAGTGCAACTCCGGCTTTTTGGTTGTAAGGCAATATTAAAACACATTCCCGGTGCTCTGAGCACACCAAACAAATATTTAACAAATCTGAATTTTGTATTGACGGAATTAATTGGAATGGAAGCAATAGCAACAAAATATGAAGAATTCAATACATATTTTGCAGCCCTTTCAGTTAGGTAATCAGCCACAGTCAGGTGATCAGCCACAGTATCGCTTCAAGTGTAGGCATTATCCTCTCTGGTCGTTAGAAAAAGCCAGCCAAACTATTTCCCTTCTGTTAAACTTATGCATGATGATGATGAAGATGATGAAGATGATGATGGTGATGATGATGATGGTGATGATGGTGATGATGATGATGATGATGATGATGATGGTGGTGGTGGTGGTGGTGGTGATGGATGGTGATGATGATGATGATGATGATGATGATGACGATGACGATGATGATGATGATTTTTTTTCAGTACTGGGACAGAATTGTGGAAACTTTGAACCGGGTCGGGAATTTGATGGCCTTCTTATTGACCCGGAAGTGAAGGATTCGCCCCTTGACCTTTTCGACTTCGACACGCCAGATGATGTTGTACAGAAGTTTCTCTATACCGGTAAGTACAAGGGGGTGGGGATGTTATGAGAGGAAAGATTTGTACTTCTTGAGCTTTGAATTGAGAAATACCAGGGCTTCCCACGGATGCCCGACATAGAGGGTCCCGGGACTCCACTTTGAATCTTTATCGGAGTTTTAGAGGGTCCAAAAACTCCGGAGACCACACAAAATCCCGTAGTACTGCTAACACCTTAATTGGGATCTTCTTCTTCTGCTGCGTTCGTGGGCTGAAACTCCAACGTACACTCATGTTTTTTTGCACGAGTGGAATTGTACGTGTATGACCGTTTTTTACCCCGCCATTTAGGCAGCCATACGCCGTTTTCGGAGGAACTTTAATTGGGATGACGAGTATTATAATGAGTCTCGTTTGATCGAAATATTCCCGACATTTCAACCCCTCCCCCCCCCACACACACACATACACACACATACACACACACACACACACACACACACACACACACACACTGTCACTCTCTCTCTCTCTCTCTCTCTCTCTCTCTCTCTCTCTCTCTCTCTCTCTCTCTCTCTCCCTCTCTCTCTTTCTCTGTCAAGGCCTAATGAAACCGTTAACACTGACTGTGTTTTTGCAGGAGACGATCGCAACATCAGCAAAGTGTACGTCCAAGGGAGAGAAGTGGTCAGCAGAACAGAATGACACCAAGAGAAACCATGTATCGAGGTCAGCATGATAGGATTGAAGGACATCTGGACAGGCCTCAGTTGGGGTCAACTTTAGCGAGCCTTGACGAGACAAAGGCGCGATGCAGCATCTGCTGATGCGACAACATTTTCTGAAAACAGCACTGAATGTACGCATGATAAATGATATGTCCTAGGTCCCGGTGTAGTATCCCGTTTAGTCCCCCCTCTCAAAAGGGCCGCAGGGGGACTTTTCAGAGCTAAAAAGGGCCCCCGGGGGACTTTTTCAGCTCTAAAAAGGTCCGCCTTTACCGATCAAGCCTCGTTTTCGATTGGCCCCCATACAGCAATTTTGGCCCCCCTCGCATCCCAGATAGTCTACCCCCCCCCCCCCCCCGAAAACGCCCCCCCCCCCCCTTTTTTTTCAAAGCAATTTCGGGCTAGTTATTACACTATATCATCCAGGTGTCCACTGAGAGAAAATTGAGTGAAGAAACAATTACATGAACTTCGACCCATAGATCAATACTCGGGGACCTTGTCCATGACTTCGACCGCTTCACAACGCCTTTGTGACATCGGATAGTGACGTCACTTTGTTCTAAACTTAGACGACAGCTTGTTTGCTGAAATTGCAAACCACAAACGCGATACAATTTATGTTGAGAAGTTGAAAGTGGGAAAAAAACCACCATAAAACACCCAAAGTAAGATGTAGGACTGCGGAGCCGCAGTCAAAAAGGGGGCGGGGAGGACCTTTTCAAAGAGGAGACCATCTGGGAAGCGAGGGGGGGGGGGGGGGGGGGGGAATTTCTATGGGCTTGATCGGTAAAGGCGGATCTTTTTAGCTCTGAGAAGTCCCCCGGAGTCCCTTTTCAGAGGGGGGACTAAACGTTAGACTACACCGGGACGTGCTCTTTTAAGTCTTAGTGCGTCGTTGGACCCCCTCCGTGACTATTTAGTACGTGTTTTCGTCTTCTAGTTCCAGTGCATATATGACGCAGGGACTCACAGTTTGGGGAACCCTAGTTTTTGGAAATAAATGTTTCCTTTATTTAGACTTGCCTCGTTTGCAGACTGTGAGAAGAGGTCTACAAGGGAGGCAATCAAGGTGCTGCAAGTCAAAGGACTGTGTCATAGCTGTTGCCTCCCTTGCCACAGTATTGATTTTGTTTGGTCCGTTGGAAACAGGTACGTTACGCATACTGGGGTTGTAACCTTGCACCGAAGTTTTTTCTCTGTGCGCCATGGTAGTTATATATTGTATATTTTGTGCAAACTGAAAGAGTGAGCGAGTAAGCAAGCGGAAGAAGGCGGGAGGTCCGGTGGGAGTATGTAATATGTGTTTCAATAAACAGAAGTATATGATTGTTATTATTATTATTATTATTTAAGTTATTGAGACATCCCAGTGCACTAAGGGATTTATAGAGCAAATCGAGAAAATTCATTATTGAACGAAGCGCATAGCGCTGAGTTCAATAATTATTTTCGAGATTTGCTCTATAAATCCCTTAGTGCACTGGGATTGTTTCAATAACGATATTGTCAGTACCGCCATAGAAAAAAGAAGATTCCAAATGCACATTTTGCAACGCGCATTTGAATAGGCATAACTGTGTGGTCAGGTCGTGCACAGTAAAGATCTACTTTTGTGTGGGGTGTCTCAAGTGTGTCGTGCTTTCGTCACACGCATTTTAATTTCTGTTGGTAAATTCCAGTGTAGCGTTAATCTGAACAGTGATGATCTTTCAGAGAGACCTCATTTGAACTCGGAGAAAGGCTCTTCATTATTTGCGATTCGAAACCTCCAGTCGAGCTTCGACGGATTGACTGTGCGGAGTGACTCCCCTTGAATTGACTCAAAGCGGGACTCGACGGTTCGCACATTTTCAAAACAAATGTGGCATATTTCTCGTGTTGTATCTTCACTCATCGGGGAGTCTGATACTAAATATGAACGGTAAGAATGCTCTGAACCCTACACGTATTATATCCCCATCGTTTTTTCGTTCACATTTGCCCGACATGTTAATTTGCTGAGCGGGGTTAATGTCGTCTGCTAGGCTACCTGCCAACCTGGGCAATGGAACGACTGCAGTCTGCACTGAGTCTCTACGCATGAGGCAGGCTGCTAATAAATCTTATATATGGTAAGAACGTTCTGAACCTTACACGTTTTCGATTACGATTGTTCTTGCTTTGAAATAATAATTCTGAAACCATTCATTTACTGAACTGATGTAGTCGTATTTCTGTGTTGTCTGCTACAGAGTCGATCGAGTCAGTCTTCCAAACTGGTCTAGCTGGTACGTTATCGGAATAACACTTGTGTTTTCTGCCACTAACACGGCATATGAGAAGAATCTATGCAAGTCGGCGAAAATTAGATGAAACACAGCGGCTTCTATTTTTTAGATCACTGGCACTGGCACAGGCACATGCAATCTGTCAGAAAAAAACCCACTTCTGCTTTAATTGAGAAGCAGGGAATTTATGGTCATTTGGTATTGTGGAGAATATAAGCTACATGTCATTAATTAATTTTGAGGATGAGAGCACAGTCTTGCTTAGGCAAAGGGCGCAAGAATACGCTCTGTGGAAAAGTTAGCGCACTCCAAGAGTGCGCTAACAGTTTTAGCGCATCGCCATTAGCCAATCAACTGGTTCACATCAGTCATGTGACACCAGTACTTACTGACAATTATTATTATACACACACTTAAAGGATGTCGCTGTTATTTTGTTCATTTGTTGTACGTGCTTTTTGTTGTGATGATCATTGTCACAGATAGATGAACAAAAACTACAGAAAAACAGATAAAGGAAAAAAAGAAGAAAAAAAAGAAAACTCAAAGACACAAAATCGTGTGTGTGTGTGTGTGTGTGTGTGTGTGTGTGTGTGTGTGTGTGTGTGTGTGTGTGTGTGTGTGTGTGTGTGTGTGTGTGTGTGTGTGTGTGTGTGTGTGTGTGTGTGTGTGTGTGTGTGTGTGTGTGTGTGTGTGTGTGTGTGTGTGTGTGTGTGTGTGTGTGTGTGTGTGTGTGTGTGTGTGTTTTCGTTTGTGTGTCTGTATTTATCTGTCGGTCTGTCAAAAGAGAGAGAGAGAGAGAGAGAGAGAGAGAATGACAGACAGACAGACACAGACAGAGACAAAACTCACTTTAATCTTCTGTCGTTTTAAATATGTACGGTTGTAATCCCGATTAGGCGAAGGCTATTGAGACAAACATTCACAGAATTGACCTTCAAAAACACTCGGCTTCAACACCTACAACACCAATTCTTATCAGGAGGATTCCCAAGACTCTTGACCACCGCTTCCCTACGGTGGCATGTGACCTGACGACCGTGTTCGGCGATAGTGCGATACATTTGTTATATCCCCCTGTGTAGGAAAGAGGCTCGAGTGTGATAACAAGTTTTGCCCTCCTCCAGTGGCTATCTGTCGGGATGCGCTGACTCTGAGACCCGCAGTTGTACGGTACGCTGTTTGTGTTGAGATTTAAGAACTGAATATGTAAGACAGACTGCCATTCGGCGGTGAACAGCGCTATAAAAGAATGTTTTATTATTATTTAAGTTATTGAGACATCCCAGTGCACTAAGGGATTTATAGAGCAAATCGAGAAAATTCATTATTGAACGAAGCGCATAGCGCTGAGTTCAATAATTATTTTCGAGATTTGCTCTATAAATCCCTTAGTGCACTGGGATTGTTTCAATAACGATATTGTCGGTACCGCCAGAGAAAAAAGAAGATACAACACGCACATTTTGCTACGCGCATTTGAATATGCATAACTTGACTGTGTGGTCAGCTCGTAGAAGATCTACTTTTGTGTGGGCTGTCTCAAGTGTGTCGTGCTTTCATCACACGCAAACTCTTGTTTTAATTTCTGTTGGTAAATTCCAGTGTAGCGTTAAGCTAAACAGTGATGATCTTTCAGAGAGACCTCATTTGAACTCGGAGAAAGGACTGTGTTCTTGGTTATTTGCGATTCGAAACCTCTAGTCGAGCTTCGACGGTTTGACGGTGCAGAGTGACTCCCCTTGAATTGGCTGAACCCCAAGGTCGACGGTTAGCACATTTTCAACTGAAATAAATGTGGCATGTTTCTTGTGTGGTATCTTCACTCATCGGCGGGGGTCTGGTACTAAATATGAACGGTAAGAATGCTCTGAACCCTACACGTATTACATCCCCATCGTTTTTTTCGTTCACATTTGCCCAACATGTTAGTTCACATTTGCCCAACTATGGCACAGGCACATGCACACAGACAGTCACAGACGCAGACACATGCACGCACGCATTTGCGCATTTACTTGAAAATGGTGCACAAGCAATACTGATATAATAAAACCAAAAAAATAACAATTTAAACCGATATGGAGCAGCTTCAAGTCAAACTTTGAATCTACGAGAATGTAAAAAGTGGCTTCACAATTCGTTGTGTGAAAATGTAGTATAGCACCAGGCCTTTAAATTGGTGTGAAAATGTAGTATAGCACCAGGCCTTTAAATTGGTGTGAAAATGTAGTATAGCACCAGGCCTTTAAATTGGTGTGAAAATGTAGTATAGCACCAGGCCTTTAAATTGGTGTGAAAATGTAGTATAGCACCAGGCCTTTAAATTGGTGTGAAAATGTAGTATAGCACTAGGCCTTTAAATTGGTGTGAAAATGTAGTATAGCACCAGGCCTTTAAATTGGTGTGAAAATGTAGTATTGCACCAGGCCTTTAAATTGGTGTGAAAATGTAGTATAGCACCAGGCCTTTAAATTGGTGTGAAAATGTAGTATAGCACTAGGCCTTTAAATTGCAACGCGAGAACGCGCAGAAGTCAATCGAACTAGTTTTTTTATGAGATCATAAAATGTGGTACTGTGTACGCAAAGGATTATGTAAATTTATGAAAATTTAAAAAAACTAATAAGGCCCCCTTTTTTTTTTGCTCATAAAACAACCGTGCATGCATAGGCGTGATTTATATTCACGAAGAGTGAGCATTTGTTATTTAAAGAGTTAAATAATCTCTCTTGTCTGAAGTGTTGTTTACATTATGTTAATTCGTGAGATATATTGAATACTAGATGAATACCCGCTTCGCCGGGTACGGCTGCGCCGGGAAGAAGTCGAGCCGAATACCCGGCTGCGCCGGGGACCCGGCTATGCCGGGTGCGCACCGCACGGAGGAAGGGAGACAAACGCGGCTGAAAACACTGGAGAAGATAAGGAAGAGTTACTGGGAATGGATCCAGAGAAAAACCAAAATCGGTTCAGCGCTGCGCGCTGAGAGCACGTGTTGAAATATCTCATCAATGAGGTTGTGTCCGGGGTGTAGCTGAATACGGTCTCCAAATTTAAAAAAAGATCCACCGAGAACTTTGGCTTGGCATCGCGGACACACACACACACAGACAGACACAAGTCGTAGATGTTTTCTGCGCATTAAGCACCCCATGCAAGCTAGGACAGGGACTTTTTATTCACAAAGAGAGGGCATGAGAGAGCGAGAGAGAGAGAGAGAGAAATCAAATCAAATCAAATCAAGAGAGAGAGAGAGGGGGGGGGGGGGGGTAGAGAGGGAGATATTGAGAAAGGGGGAGGGATGGAGGGAGGCAGTCTTGAACTTTCAGTCCATAACAAATAACCAGCCAACCAACCAACCAAAGTTAATAACAATTTTAACAAAAACTCACTGAAAAAGGAAAACAAACATCCAAAAACAGATACAAAACAAACAAACAAGCAACAAAAAACACTAAACAAACAAACTGCTTCGACAACATTTACAACTACAGTTACAACAACAAGAACTATGCTACCAACTACAACATTACACTGGCAAGTTCACATGACATTATGAATCAGTTTACTTCCACGACTTTTTGCCAAAGAGATGATAACCTAGGTTACACTGAATACGAGAGCGTGGCAGACATGTGTGTCGTGGATTGCCTATGCCACTGCCAAGGATGATTAAACGTCAGTCATCAGGAGTGTATCTGCAAGATGGAAACAAAGCAGAACGGAGCAAAACGTGTGTGTGTGTGTGTGTGTGCGTGCGCGTGTGTGTGTGTGCGTGCGTGCGTGCGTGTGTGTGTGTGTGTGTGTGCGTGTGTGTGCAGTAACACTAACATGGGATTAAAAAGAATGTGTGTGTCATTTTTTGTTTCTTTCTGTGTCACTCTCTTTGCTTCTTTCTTTCTTTCTTTCTTCTTCCTTTTTATTATTTAATTTATTAATTCCTTTCTTTTCTCCTTTCTTATTAATTTAGTTTGTCTTTGCTTGTTACTTCCTGTTTTGTATGTTATTTTATTATTTTTCAATTTTATGTTGATGTAGATTACTATATATTTACGCAGACAGAATGTTTAGTTTTGACAGGAAAAAGGCTCGGTAGTGTGAAATTAAGCAAAGACACTTTGCCATTATTCTGAAAAGCAATACCTTTTTTACAGTTTTTTTAAGCAGTCTTGACCCCAAAACTTATTAAAACGGTTTAACAAAAAATACAACAACAAATAAAAATAAATTGTAACGCCACTGCTTTTGAATGTCATAACAGGAAAGTCATATTTGAACACAATCGTTTTGCAATCATTCGATCAATAGTTGATTGTTTAATGCCCAAAAACCTTTGCGGGGAAAAATAGGTGACGCACTTTACAAAACCGAGTGCACCACAAGTGCACTAACCGTATCACTCAGCCCCTACTGGGCCTGTTATTCTGAATGAAATTCAGATTACATTTCATCACATTATAACTGCAACAATGGACTTGGCTGGTTTCTACATGTTAGTTTAAGGTGCATTTTAATCGGTACTACTTGTCTCAGAAAAAAACCGAAAACCCCAAAAACCTCCGAAAACCCCCGAAAACCTCATCAGAAATAAGAAAATACGTCCTTAGATCGTGTTTTGTTACATAATTGTTTGCAACCATGACTTATATTTGCAACTTTCACCGTTCATGGCTTTATTTTCGTGTTTGTGCGAGGATTTACGAAGGAGCGGAAGCACTAATCACAGGACGTCATCAATACTTGTGCTTTCGAGTAACAAGAGTTACCTCCCTTGCATTGAAATTATTGCATCGATTTCGTCGATAATCCGGCTCTCAACACAAATATAAGGGTGCATGTAGCATGAATCAGGCTTACTTTTCACAGGCATGTCCAATACTTCACTTTGAAGATAGATTTAGTTAGTCTAGATGGGGTTTTCAGGGGTTTTGGGAGGTTTTCGGGGTTTTCGGAGGTTTTTGGAGACAGAAGAACTACCAAGTTTCATTGACTTGCACCCAACGAGTCAAGAACCGCGATTTTTTTACGATTTAATTTCGTACTCGGACCCGGCTGGTCTTGACCTATTTTTGGATCTAAATTTAGATCAGGTAGATCACCACATCATGCACAAAAAGACACGTCACTAGCAAACTATGTCAGACGTCATCATGAGTTTGTGTAAAACAAAATCGAGGCCGGAATCACTCAGTTGAATCGAACTCCGTCCAAACACCACGTAATAACTAGGTTAATTTATGCACTCGCGTGAACAGAAACTGTCGAGCTTCACAGATGTCGTCGTTGGGTAGTTTTGGGTTTGTTTTACTACCATAGGAGGATTTTTGAACTGTAAATGCACCGAATATGCATACCAGCGCTCATTGGTTAATAACAGGATATTTGATGATTATTTTCCCGTGGGTAGCTTCCCTTTGCTGCACAATATTTACATATGTTTTAGACCAATGAGCGCTGGTATGCATATTCGGTGCGGATGCATGATTTGACGCAAAGTGGATATTAGCGGCTCGCAAACGAAGATTCGTCCAAATGATGGTTAAAAACAACCTGCACCGGACGGAAGCTGAAAACTAAAGGCACATACTTGTTTAAACAATTATTCAACTGTATTTATTTGACCTTACACAGACTGTAGGAAGAGGCAAACCGTCTTGAACAATATTTTTCCCCAGGAAGCGACTCCAAGAACAAAGACTCGAAGGTGAGTGACAGACCTTGTAGTCTTTCTGTGATAGTAGTAGTCCAGTGGACGATACCTTCCGCCTGTGTTCAAACTCAAGACCGGGACAAAGTAGAAAGCTATGTAAATCTATGTACCGCGACCGACTCTCAGTGCCGACATACAACTTCCAAGCTTTATTGCTTTAACGTCTACAACAGGCGAAGTATTAAAGCTTTGGCTCACCTAAACCCGACGACTGAATATGTAAGTGATCCACGTGTGAAAACCAAAACAGAACAGCGCGATGACAGCCAACATTTCTATCCCCGACTGACAAACAGTAACACTGCATGCGAACTGACTTGGGTCAACGATCAAACCAGCACGGCCCGAACTGAATTTGTTGCGCTGCCATTATCATGCGCAATTTTGGTAAACATATAAACCCGGTATGCCGAATTGAGTATAACGACGGGAAAGGCCGATGTCAAATATACACAGGGATATTTTAAAATGACTTTCAAAATGTAAAAGCAGATAGCAGACCTTTTTATAAGCAATATGAATGACTGAATGTCCACATACAAGTCGAATGACGCCGTCCATTATGCTGACAAAATGGGAACTAGCTTTGCGCATGAATTCATTGACATGAATTTCGACTGCGGAGGCTTTTGGCAAGCTGAAAACAGGCACGGGCAGGTTTTAGTGGAAAAAGTAAGTGTTTTTAATGAAAACGTCGGAGTAATGGGATAAATAGCTTACACACCTCGTCCTGAATATCTTGCATATTTTCCCTCTGGTCGATTTTCATGTATCACCTCGCCAAAGGCTCGGTAATACCCTACATGAAAATCGACCCTCGGGAAAATATGCAAGATAATCAGAACTCGGAGTGTGTAACCTATATATATTTCATCACATTGTAATCGTTGTTATTGAACTGTTGATGTTGTTGTTGTGGTTGTCGTTGTTGTTGTGGTGGTGGTGGTTGTTGGTGTTGTTGTGGTTGTTGTGTGTGTGTGTGCGTATGTGTGTGTGTGTGTGTGTGTGTGTGTATGTCAAAGAGAGAGAGAGTGTGAGTGTGTGTGTGTGTGTGTGTGTGTGTGTTTGTGTGTGTGTGTGTGTGTGAGTGTGTGTGTATATGTGTGTATTTCTGTGTCTGTGTGTTTCAAATCCACATACAAATCTGCATGATTACCAACCAATTAGATATGTGTTTTGCGCAAGACAGAGGGTGGTCCCGCTTGCGCGCATTTTCGGCGTATTCTTCTTCACGTAAGTTTCAAAGCATATCCTTGTGGATCTTTGCTTCCTGGCGATAAACCTTGCCCCATATTTAGGCCCTACCAACATTTTATTTTCAATCGTCTTTTGGTTTAAGCGTGTTTTTATTAATTTCTTGTATACATGTTATATACAGTAACAACATTAAGAACGTTAACAAGCAGACTGCTTATGGACACGTTCTAAAACTAATATTCAATACACATTCTGATAAAAAGACATGGCGAACAAGTGATAACTTCAACCCTTTTCTTTCAAAATATTTCATAATATTTTATACAAATAAAGAGAGAGAGAGAGAGAGAGAGAGAGAGAGAGAGAGAGAGAGAGAGAGAGAGAGAGAGAAAGAGAGAGAGAGAATGCTTTGCTACATCTATTGCTGTCACTGTTAATATAATATCGTCTTTTACAGGTGTGACCAAAACTGAGACCAAGTAACACTGCTGACCTTACCTATGCATACTCTATAGTCACTCACCTTACGGTGTACGTGTAGTCGAAAGCGATAAGAGCGAACACCACACACTACCGCGTAAAGAGGTTGCGGGGGAAACGACCGAATAGTATTACTCCGTATGGAATCGAGACAAACATATGTGACCCTCCACCACGAAATGAGTCGCATGTCACCTCGCGCGTTTCTGCGCTAGGCTTAATATAAGTCCGGGAAGTGTCTGGTAACAGTGTGAGGGTCACCTTTGTCACAGGCTTATAACTCAAACATATTTCGCTCTTTTCTAAAACGGTTTTCACCATTGGATAGAGCATAAAAAACTCTTTAGGAAAATGTAAAAATATGAAAATCATGCAAAGGTGACATGCGACTCATTCCGTGGTGGAGGGTCACATATGTGACCCTCCACCACGAAATGAGTCGCATGTCACCTCGCGCGGTTCTGCGCTAGGCTTGATAGAAGTCCGGAGAGTGTTTGGTAACAGTGTGAGGGTCACCTTAGTCACAGGCTTATAACTCAAACATTTTTCGCTCTTTTCTAAAACGGTTTTCACCACTGGATAGAGCATAAAAAACTCTTTATGAAAATATAAAAATATGAAAATCATGCAAAGGTGACATGCGACTCATTCCGTGGTGGAGGGTCACATATATCTGCGTGTCTATATGTGTCACTGATTCTCTCTGTCTCTCTGATTCTAACTGTCTCTCTCTGTTTCTCTCTGTCTCTGCCTGTCTCTCTGTCTCTCTGTCTCTGTCTCTCTGTCTCTGTCTCTCTCTCTCTCTCTTGACCCACTGTGTTGAACTGTCTATCTCTCCCACTCTCTCTCTCTCTCTCTCTCTCTCTCTCTCTCTCTCTCTCTCTCTCTCTCTCTCTCTCTCTCTCTCTCTCTGAGATGGAGTGGGGGGGGGGGGGGAGTGCAGGGGGCGAACTTCGGGAGGAGAGGGGGGGGGGGGGGGGGTAGGGGTGAACTGGTACCATGAGTAGGGAAGTTACACTAGCAGTCGAGAAGAGAAACGGCGCCGTTTCGTCCCGTTTCCGTACTGAATACCCATGGTCGTTCTCTTCGCAACCTGTGTACTCTCTCTTTGCGGCGAAACGTTTGTTGACAACAGCCGGTCACTTGCTCGGTCTTTCTTTGTGTGTGTGTTCTGTGGATTCAAGACTCTGCGTATCCGTCGGACGGTCTGTACTAAACTCCTTTTAATTTCACCGGGAGTCGGATAAGTCTACGAGTAGCTGAATAGACGGGTACGTGGTTGACAATCTGTTTATAACTATCACCCCATACCTGCATCATAGTTTTTGCTGGCTATTTCTCGAGTGTTTGCACCGTGGGATTTAGGGCACAGCATGAGGGTGTATAGCGTGCTTTCAAGGGCAAACACTGCTGCGAATTAGCTCCTCACGGATGATAGATATGGGGAGGCTATGGTAAACGCGAAGTGGTGACATACACACACTCACCACAACGCATTGTGACACACGCCAGAAAGGACTCGCTCATGGTTGAAATTAGGCGGGGTTTTTTCAACAGTGCCAACAGCAAACTTGTTTTGTGTGTGCATGCAGTGAAGCGGTGTTTCTCAGTGTCAGCTGGCGACAAACGTGTTTTGTATGTCAGTGCAGGCGGACTTTTTTCAGTGACAACGACAAACTTGCTTTGTATGGAATGTAAATAAGGCGGATTGTTCCAGTGCCATTGACACACTTGTTCTGTGCGTTTGTGTTGAAGTCTACCGGACGAAAAATTACGACAGGTAAGAAAGATTCATTCTATTTTGAGTTGAAAACCTACAACACCCAAGACGCACAATACAGTATCTTTTTACACACACACACACACACACACGCACACACACACACACACACACACATACACACACACACACACACACACACACACACACACACACACACACACACACACACACACACACACACACACACACAAGAAAAGCAATACAACGCAATATGCTACATTCGTCAGAAAAGAATCGCTGCTACTACAAAGTTGTTTTTGTGTGTGCTTGCGGTGTAGCCTACTTCGCGGAATACAATACTCGACAAATCCTGCACTGAGTAGACAAGAGAAATGCTGTACGTTTTGAGTTAAAAACCCACAACAGTTAAAGGTGCAGTCCCTCATTCGATTATACACGTAAAACACCAAAGATCTGTGCACAGTTGTCTTGTCTTCATGGGATGATGCATTCTGATTACATCGCTCAACGGCTATCGCCAGTTATCTATCTGACCGGACGCGAAACTCCTACGCGAATCTATCAAAACAAGTTATCTCCCATATGTTGTTTGCGAGCCGTGTTCGCAAGACGAAAATAATTGCAGATTGGCCGACTTCGACAGTGATCTCCGTTCTGTTCTTCACAGTTATGATAAAGGCATCGTTCTAAGGTCAAAACAAGTCGAATTTTTGGGACTGCTGCCGGAAGGAGACCATAATAGCCTATATGGTTTCATCACTACAGAAAAAATCGTCTGCTTCAGCGAACGCCAAAACCAAACGGTTGATTATCGCGTGACACTTTTGCCATATTTAGAGTTGTTTGCACTGTAAATACAGCCGCAAAAAAATAGCTCGCTTGAAACTGTCTAAAATAAAAATTCCTCTGTAATTTAAAAATTACAAAACACCATGAAAAATCATTATCGACGATCGCGAATCTGCTTACATCCATAACACATTACAAAAAGCTCTAAATATGTAAAAAAAAAAAAAAATAAAAAATAAAAAAAAAACCGTTTACTTGCCAGACAAGGAAACTCGAGGCATCCTGTCAGGGAGAGAATGAGCCGAACTCATTAATTTTGACCTGAGGTCCATGTGCTCTACCAAGTAAGCTACCCGGCCACTATGAGATAAGATCATTCCTCCTCTTGAAAACAGCAACCAAAGTCGACTACCTTGCTTGTTCTCGCGCAGCCCCGCATTGTGTTGTTGTTCGATGAAATACTTTCGCAGATTGCTTAAGTTGTTGAATACGAAATTCAAAAAACAAACCACTCAGCAGAGAAACTAGCCAGCCTGCATATCGTTGGTATTTCTCCAAGTGGAAGAATGATCTTATCTCATAGTGGCCGGGTAGCTGAGTTGGTAGTGCACATGGACTTGTGATCCTACATAGGGTCAGGGGTTGGAATCTAGGCAGGCACGGACGCGGGTCAACTTTATGTGCAAGACTCAGAGCCGGTATCCATGTCCCACCGCCGTGTCACCACAGTGGCACGTAACCAGACCTCGGTCATTCTGCCATAAGTGCAGGTGGCTGATTACACCTGCACACGCACACACCTGGGTAGCGCGACTCTGTTGCTGCTAGCTTTTCACTGGGAGGAAGTGACCCGAATTTTCCAGCATTGGATAAATAAAATATACTCATTCGTAAAATTTAAAAACGAAATAGCACACTTTGCATTACACTATCCAGATGAAACACCACAGAAAAGTAAGGTGAACACAGATTTACATTCCACAATAAAAAGTAAGGTTCGAGCGAGTTAAGCGCGCGACAACTAGTGAGGTATTACGCATGCGTCAACATCATCGTTGGACCGGCACGGTTGGCCTATACTAGTGGTAAGGCGTCCGCCCCGTGATCGGGAGGTCGTGGGTCATACCTAAGACTTTAAAATTGGCAATCTCGTGGCTGCTCCGCTTGGCGTCTGGCATTATGGGGTTAGTGTTAGGACTGGTTGGTCCGGTGTCAGAATAATGTGACTGGGTGAGACATGAAACCTGTGCTGCGACTTCTGTCTTGTGTGTGGCGCACGTTGTATGTCAAAGCAGCACCGCCCTGATATGGCCCTTCGTGGTCGGCTGGGCGTTAAGCAAACAAACAAACAAACAAAAAACATCATCGTTAACATAAGTTGCATTATGCATGTTGAAGTTAAATGGAATGTCAAAGCCCAGACAGGCATATTGTGGGGAGTATGCTTGCCTACGCGAGAAGGATATGGCACACTTATGACCCACTGGTATCTCCATACACACTAAGGGGCTCCGCTCACATATGTGACCCTCCACCACGGAATGAGTCGCATGTCACCTTTGCATGATTTTCATATTTTTACATTTTTCTAACGAGTCTTTTATGCTCTATCCAGTGGTGAAAACCGTTTTAGAAAAGAGCGAAAACTGTTTGAGTTATAAGCCTGTGACTAAGGTGACCCTCACACTGTTACCAGACACTCCCCGGACTTATATTAAGCCTAGCGCAGAACCGCGCGAGGTGACATGCGACTCATTTCGTGGTGGAGGGTCACATATATGTAACTTCAGCAGGACCGACGAGGCACTGCAGCTTATCCCAGCCCGCTACACGTTGCATGAAAGGAAAACAGGCCAAGTACTCGTCTTAATCCCTAAGGTAAGATTTGACAGGGGGTACTAGTTACCTGTACGTATCGCGCAGACAGACAGGCAAGGTCTCTTTTCTTCGCTGGGGTCTGTGCTAGCTTTATCATTCGTGAATCGCTACACTTCACGAGAGAGAGCACAGCACACAGTCTGCTGAGCGAAATGCGCTTTGGTTATGAAATGAAAGGTTAGCACGGGTTATGCTTACCGCGCTGACTGTATTACTGCTGAAAACTGGCTCGGAACCCTGTGGCTGAAAAAAAACAAGTCGCGTAAGGCGAAATTACTACATTTAGTCAAGCTGTGGAACTCACAGAATGAAACTGAACGTAGTCCGCCGCTAGTGCAAAAGGCAGTGAAAGTGACGAGCCTGTTTGGCGCGGCAGCGGTTGCGCTGTGCTTCATAGCACGCTTTACTGTACCTCTCTTCGTTTTAACTTTCTGAGCGTGTTTTTAATCCAAACATATCATATCTATATGTTTTTGGAATCATGAACCGACAAGGAATAATGTGAAATTGTTTTTAAAACGATTTCGGAAATTTAATTTTAATCATAATTTTTATATTTTTAATTTTCAGAGCTTGTTTTTAATCCAAATATAACATATTTATATATTTTTGGAATCAGAAAATGATGAAGAATAAGATGAACGTAAATTATTATTATTATCATTATTAATTAACACCAACACCGACAATCAGCACCACGGTGACCACTCAACATTACTGAGCTAAGATGGCGGACACCCCCCCAGAAACGCCGAAGCGACGCAGCGGCAAGAAGCGACTGATATTTGTGGTGATTCTCATTCTGGTGACTGCTGCTGCGCTGGCCGTAGGCATCAGCCTTAACCTGACTCTCAAAGACGACGAAGATGACACAGCGTCCGTGCCTGTCAAAACCGCAAGGTGGGTTGTTGAGTGGGAGAAAGACAGGGTGGCTGGGTGTTAACCACAGTTTTGTTTTGAGCAGAGACATACATTCTATCTATGTCTCTGTTTTGAGTTATTATATGTCAAGTAGGCTTATGTGTGTATGTGTGTGTGTGTGTATGTGTGTGTGTGTGTGTGTGTGTGCGTGCGTGCGTGCGTGCGTGCATGCGTGCGTGCGTGCATGCATGTGTCTGCGTCTGTGTGTGTGTGTGAGAGAGAGAGAGAGAGAGAGCCGAGAGAGAGAGACAGAGACAGAGAGAGAGAGCGAGAGAGAGACAGAGACAGAGACAGACAGAGAGAGAGAGCGAGAGAGAGAGAGAGAGCGAGCGAGAGAGAGAGAGAGAGACAGAGAGAGAGAGAGACAGAGAGAGACAGAGACAGAGAGAGAGAGAGACGGAGACAGAGACAGAGGTCTCTTCTTTCCCAGTTTTGTCTTCTTCTTGTTTTCATAAAGATATACAACATGTCGAATGTATTTGTACTGGGGATAGCATTGTCCTTGCTACATTCTGTTCATTTCTGTGTCAGTATCTGTTTATCAGATAAGTGTGTCTACATTCCACCCAATGTCATTGCACAGATTCCTGGTTAACTGCCACCCAGACAACGATGCGTCAAAATCCCGATGCGAAGAAAGAGGGTAGGTAAATAAGCTGAATAAGGTTGTGTCGACTGTTCATGAAAGATAAGTAGCCTATGGTGTACACAGGTTAAACTTGAGCCTGAATAATTGGCCTTCGTTTTGTTTACATTGACGATGGTGCCTTTGACTTGAGTATAGGGGACGAATTTACCTTACTCTATATATATTTACATTTGGATAATATTTTCTTAAACTGTTAGGGTTAGGGTTAGGGTTATTATTATATGAAGTCTTATATCGCGCGCGTATCTCCAGACTCGGACTCAAGGCGCAGGGATCTATTTATGCCGTGTGAGATGGAATTTTTTTGTACACAATACATCACGCATTCACATCGACTAGCAGATCGCAGCCATTTCGGCGCATATCCTACTTTTCACGGCCTATTATTCCAAGTCACACGGGTATTTTGATGGACATTTTTTTATCTATGCCTAAACAATTTTGCCAGGAAAGACCCTTTTGTCAATCGTGGGATCTTTAACGTGCACATCCCAATGTAGTGTACACGAAGTGTTAGGGTTTTGGAAACTGTTTTAATCACAGAACATATCTTTGAATATGCAGGAATTCGTTGTAAGAAGGATTGTAAGGAGGCGTATGGCCTTAACTTTGTGAGCTAGCTCTTAACTGAGATGTGCTTTTTGTGGTATGGAAGATTTAGCTCTGTTTTGTTGTTGTCGTTGTTGTTGTTGTGTTGTTGTTGTTGTTGTTGTTGTTGTTGTTGTTGTTGTTGTTGTTGTTGTTTGTTTGCTTAACGCCCAGCCGACCACGAAGGGCCATATCAGGGCGGTGCTGCTTTGACATATAACATGCGCCACACACAAGACAGAAGTCGCAGCACAGGCTTCATGTCTCACCCAGTCACATTATTCTGACACCGGACCAACCAGTCCTAGCACTAACCCCATAATGCCAGACGCCAGGCGGAGCAGCCACTAGATTGCCAATTTTAAAGTCTTAGTTATGACCCGGCCAGGGTTCGAAACCACGACCTCCCGATCACGGGGCGGACGTCTTACCACTAGGCCAACCGTGCCGGTTTGTTGTTGTTGTTTTTGTTGTTGTTGTTGTTTGTGCTAACTATTATAAATGTTAATGTAGTTTTGCACGGGTGCTACGGAGTGAGGATCAAGTTATAAGACACATATTTTCGAGCGTTTAAAGGCATGCTTTAGTTTCCAACGTATTTTCTATACACTTGTAGATTTGGTTGTATAGACTCTTTATTCCCTTCCCCTCTCGTTATCAATTCACGATGCTAGCACCATTATTTTCCTTCACATACAACTGTTCTCATTTTCAGATGCATTTGGGTAGAACGCACAGACGCAGACAAAAAACCCAAGTGTAGCTTTCCGGAAGCGTATGGATACAAGATGGCGGGTGACCCGGAAGAACATGCGCACGGGGTCAAGGTCATGTTAACCCGCATCGACACACCGCCTCTGTACGGAATGACCCCTTACATCAACCTGACAGTGGCGGTGGAGTTTCACACCGACAA
This sequence comes from Littorina saxatilis, assembly GCF_037325665.1. Taxonomy (NCBI): domain Eukaryota; kingdom Metazoa; phylum Mollusca; class Gastropoda; order Littorinimorpha; family Littorinidae; genus Littorina; species Littorina saxatilis. The sequence goes on from NC_090257.1 coordinate 38,622,263, forward strand.
GCGACTGAGAATAAAGGTGATGGGGCTAACATGGTTGTCGCGTAAAGTTTATTTAAGGCCAACAAAAAAAAGGCTGTTTACGGTAACATAGGCCAAAAAAATAGGGTCGGTAGGTCGGGAATTTTTTTATTTTTTTTTCCCAAAACATATTTTTAAATTATTTTGCAAGAAAACAGACTTTTTATTTTTTTTATTATTTTATTTTTAATTTTTTTTCCCCCAAACGCCAAAAAAAAGTCTAGGGTCGCGCAAAAAAATAGGGTCGGTCGGGATACCGTAAACAGACTTTTTTGGGGGGGCCTAAAAGCACATTCGATCTTTCCCGTGAAAATAGCTAGTTGTGCTCATTTTCTCAGATCTGCCCAGTCTTGTATAATGGGACAAGACCGTCTCTCCTTTTGGACACGTACCACAATTCAACATATTGTGTGTGTGCTTGCATATGTTGTTTTTATTTATTTTATCACTATCGTGAACTTTTTCAAGCTGCAGATCATTGATAACTTTGAGAGAAAAAAATCCTTCTTTTGTTCTCACAGATTATGCCTACCGATGTGCATCGCTTTGAAATACCGGAAGAAGCAATCAACATTACCTCCCCTTCGCAGCCACCCAGTAATGAGACACGATTGTATGACGTCACTTTCCAAACTGATCCAGTTTTTGGACTGTCCGTCACACGAAGGTCGACAAATGCAACAATGTAAGTAAAGTGTTAGTGTTTATATTTTGCTTTTAGATTAAAAATAAAAGAGTATTTATTCTGTTTTCTGTTTGCTTCTTTGTTAGTTTCGCCATGCAGATTACATGGGGCGTTACATTTTTCAGATGTTATACATTTCAATCAAATATGTTTGACCACACTGATACAGACCAAGAACCGGCACTGTTGGCCTAGTGGTAAGGCGTCCGCCCCGTGATCGGGAGGTCGTGGGTTCGAACCCCGGCCGGGTCATACCTAAGACTTTAAAATTGGCATTCTAGTGGCTGCTCCGCCTGGCGTCTGGCATTATGGGGTTAGTGCTAGGACTGGTTGGTCCGGTGTCAGAATAATGTGACTGGGTGAGACATGAAGCCTGTGCTGCGACTTCTGTCTTGTGTGTGGCGCACGTTATATGTCAAAGCAGCTTCGTGGTCGGCTGGGCGTTAAGCAAACAAACAAACAAAATACAGACCAAGTCTAAAATAGGACAGTATTGGTTATTCTAAACTGAAGTGTTCCACTTTTGAACACCCATTTTTGTAACCCGTTTTGAACACAATACTACCAACAACAAAAAAACACACGTGGTAAATACCATGCCGTGTTCAACTGAACACTAGTGTTTACCATGTGTGCTACTTTTGCAAGTAGAATTATGTACCTCATCACACTGTGTCGCAAAAAAGGTAAGTACTATATTAATTAATCTACTTGTATTCAGTTTAGAGTGTTGGTGTGTTTCAGCTTCAACACCAGCCTACCCGGGTTGGCATTTTACCCTCAGCTGCTGCAGGTGTCAGTTCTCCTTCAGAACAGCTACGTGTACGGGTTCGGTGAGCACAAGCACATGTCCTTCCGCCATGACATGAACTACAGGAGATGGTCCATCTTCACCAGGGACGAAGCTCCGGTTGTAAGTATATTAATTGATACAGTACCTGGCTGTTTCTTCTGCTGCTTAAAAACAACAAAGATTAATTGTAGGAAAGTTTGTTAGGCTGTAGACCAAGGTGAGTCATTTGAGCAACCCCCTTTGTTTAATTGCATCTGTCCACCTGTACCGTAAACCACCTTGTAAACACCCACCCCCTCGTGCACCAATTTCGCCTGTTGTAAGTATATGCATACAGTACTTGCCTGATTATTAATTCTTCAACTCAGAAACAGCTAAGGTTCATCATAGGAAAATATTGTTCCAAAAACATTACTAAGCGTAAAAATGTTGAATTCTATTTTGAATGGAACACTCCTTTTTTTCTTTTAGAATATTGATTTTGGATGTTGGCAGGCTATGCATTATTACTTTTAGTTCCATTTATGTCCGTGCGCCTTCGAGTGCAGTGTGTATGTCATTATAATTTTCACTTCAAAAAAAAATAGGTGTGGTTACGGTAACCCGACCTACCCTATTTTTAGGGGCCGACCCTATAACTTTTTTTTTACATTTGTCAAAAAAAAAAAAAAATTGGGAGAACAGAAAATGCAATGAAAGCGAAAGCGCTCGAGTCGCACACCTATTTCCCTGTCAAGTAAGTTTAATTTGTACACATTAGAAAAAAAAGTAAAAAACAAAAAAAAGTGATTGCCTACCTTCCTACCCTATTTTTTTGTGGCAATGTTACCTTAACCACACCGTCGCGATATAACCTTGAATGGTTGAAAACGACGTTAAACACCAAATAAAGAAAGAAAGAAAGAAAGACCTTAACCACACCTACTTTTTTTTGGCCTCATCGTTCGCACATAAACAAACACTCTGAGTGAGAAATGTAGACATAATGCGTAGACAAGTGACTTATCCTACTTGTTGATATGTTATGTGTTGCCAGCACGACTGGAGTCTGCGCGAAGACAGGTAACTTATTAATCTTGCCTGTAGCACGTACTAGGTATGTTATGTATTTCGAGCACGACCGGAATCTGCGCGAAGACATGTAACCTATCGTTCTTGCCTGTACAGCGAAGCCCCCTTTTAAGACCTCGGACAATCTGAGAGAATAAGGTCTTAAAAGGGAGGGAGTCTCAAATTGGTGGGTCTTAAAATGGAGGTTATGCTGTATTTTGTTTTCTCCAGCACGACTGGAATATCCAATGGAGACTGGAAACTTATCATTCTTGATGCCTCCTTTTAAGACCTTCAACACTCTGAGAGAAACACCGGCACGGTTGGCCTAGTGGTAAGGCGTCCGCCCCGTGATCGGGAGGTCGTGGGTTCGAACCCCGGCCGGGTCATACCTAAGACTTTAAAATTGACAATCAAGTGGCTGCTCCGCCTGGCGTCTGGCATTATGCGGTTAGTGCTAGGACTGGTTGGTCCGGTTTCAGAATAATGTGACTGGGTGAGACATGAATCCTGTGCTGCGACTTCTGTCTTGTGTGTGGCGCACGTTATATATCAAAGCAGCACCGCCCTGATAAGGCCCTTCGTGGTCGGCTGGGCGTTAAGCAAACAAACAAACAAACAAACTCTGAGAGAATAAGGTCTTAAAAAGGATGGAGTCTTAAATTGGGGGTAGATTTACAGAGGATGTCGATCGGAAGTCTTAGAAAACAGGGTCTTAAAAGGGAGGGAGTCTCAAATTCCGGGGGCCTTAAAGGGAGGTTCCACTATATGTTATTCTTTCTCCAGCACAACTGGGATATAAATGGAAACTGGAAACTCACCATTCTTGCCTAGATATGTTATTTTTTCTCCAGCACAACTGGGATATAAATGGAGACTGGAAACTCACCATTCTTGCCTAGATATGTTATTTTTTCTCCAGCACAACTGGGATATAAATGGAAACTGAAAACTCACCATTCTTGCCTAGATATTTTATTTTTTCTCCAGCACAACTGGGATATAAATGGAAACTGGAAACTCACCATTCTTGCCTAGATATGTTATTTTTTCCCAGCACAACTGGGATAAAAATGGAGACAGGAAACTTATAACATTCTTGCCGATATTTTATTTTGCCTCCAGCACGACTGGAATCTGTACGGAGCACAGCCGGTATACATGAACGTGGAGGATGAAGGGAAGGCAAACTTGGTCTTCCTGAAAAACAGCAATGCCTTAGGTATATCGTGTCTTGTCTATGCTCTTTTGCGTTCAATTTCTTCTGTTCTCTTCCTTTTTTTCGTCATTATTTATGTGCTTAAAAAGCATTTAGGTCGAAACGTTCTGTGTTTGTTTGCGAATTTCGAGCCAGCTGTAAATGCGAGTCCTTGGTTCCGGACCCCCCCCCCCCCCTCCCCTACTTGTTAAAACCCTTTACACATTTCATTGACCACTTTTGGGATACTCTGACATACAACAAATACCCATTTGTACATACCTCATGTGCATACTCATAATAACCTTATTCAATTTCTACCGTTAGTAACTTTTTCCACTTCAAATTTGACTTTTATTGTGCCTTTGCGTATAATCTTGCAATTCTTTTGTTTCACAGAGGTTTTTCTTCAGCCGGATCCTTCCATCACATTCCGAAGTATCGGCGGTGTTTTGGATTTTTACGTTTTTCTTGGGGACTCTCCTGGCGAGGCAGTGAGTCTGTATACAAAGGTGAGTCGTTTGAGCAACCCCCGGTTTTTTTATCGCATACGTCGACCTGTGTTTGTTTTATACTGCCTGTCTAAGGTAAGGTCCATCTCGCTTGACCATTTCTTTGCATTCTTCTGAGTGTGTGTGTGTGTGTGTGTGTGTGTGGTGGGGAGGTTGTTCATTGGTGTGTGTGGAGTGGGGGGGGGTGTTCATCTGAGTGTGTGTGTGTGTGTGTGTGTGTGTGTGTGTGTGTGTGTGTGTGTGTGTGTGTGTGTGTGTGAGTGAGAACGTGCGTGCGTGCATGTGTGCGTGCGTGCCTATATACGAGATTTTCCTCACCTCTTCGCACACCACCACCCTGTATTTCTCTTCTGGGAATGATGCAAATCTCGTGACTTAAAGGCACAGTAAGCCTCCCGTAAACCATCACAGATACTGTCAGGCTTTTACACACAGTCCAAACACCCTTTCATTTAAACACTCACCGAACGGGAACATCCTAGGTGCCCTACGTAAAAAGCGAGCAATTTTTAAAGAATTAATTTTGCGGATTGTCTCTCAGACAATCGGACCGTGGTGCGCTTTGGCGCTAGACCTAACTTTTAAAATCTAA
>NC_090257.1:38627310-38639810 GCF_037325665.1 Littorina saxatilis
TTTAAGTAAAGGTTCATAAGTTGCAAGAAAGTAATGAAGTCGAATAGAAATTAATTTAGTTGAAGCGCACAATTCTTTTGTTTTGCGTTTCAGGTCGGCAGAACGGGCGAAACGGGTTTGGGACCCATTTGGCTTACTCGATTCAGAATTGATTCCACGTTGTTTTTCTCGAACGTGTGTAATTAGGCTTATTGACAGAGAAGCAAATCTTAGGGAACAAATATGTAGGTTTAGATTTAACCATTTGCTCCCTATTTGAAATGTATCTACGTGATAAGCTGTTTTGCGAGTGTGTTTGCATGGATGAACTTAAACTGGTATGGGTGAGAGGAAAACGCGACCGACACGTCTGTCACCGCCGATTGATTGCATTTTGAAGGAATATGACTGGATTACGGAAAAATATGTGGACTTACTGCAGAGCCAGGCAAAAGAGTAGACTTGCTCGCAAAACACGTGAAACAGCCGATGTTTGATAGCTGAAGGCGCACACCGGCAAAACACACTACCGACAGATTCTCAAAAGTCGTCTGCTAACGATGCAAGGGGAGGGTACTCGTGTTTTTGTTTTGGTTCGCTAGCATCTGGTTATCTTGTAAGTTGAATGTTCGTTTTTTTCGACCTGCATTGCTTTCATAATGAAAGAAACTTTTGCTTATTGCATCTCATACATCAGATCAGTTCTGAGATTCATTTTTGCGTGCAACTGATATGGTTTTCTGAGCCGTGCAATACGATTTTAGAACTTCATACAAATGTGTCACATTGTTCGGCGCGAGGTCAAAGGTCGGGAGGAAAGTAGTCCTTTGCCCAAATCGGAATCTGCACTATCATATATTTTTTGGAGTCCATGATGTATTTATTGAGCTATAAAAATACAACATATATACCCATACTGAAGTAACAGAGACAAAGAAGGGAGGTCATGGGATATATATATATATTCAATCCTGCAATTTGTTATTCATGCATAACAGTGTGGTGACATGCTCCACTTGACGCTGCAGTCACGAGGAACACTTTGCTCGCTTATTGGGAATACACGAATTCGGAAAATAACGTCTATCATTTGAATACCCCCTGCGGGTTAGGGGGAGTCCCATATTGGTTGGGACGAGAAAGAATTTACCCGATGCTAACCAGCATGTCGTAAGAGGCGACTAACAGGTTCTGTTTCTCCTTTTACCCTTGTTAAGTGTTTCTTGTATAGAATATAGTCAATGTTTGTAAAGATTTTAGTCAAGCAGTATGTAAGAAATGTTACGTCCTTTGTACTGGAAACTTGCATTCTCCCAGTAAGGTCATATATTGTACTACGTTGCAAGCCGCTGGAGCAATTTTTTGATTAGTGCTTTTGTGAACAAGAAACAATTAACAAGTGGCTCTATCCCATCTCCCCCCTTTCCCCTGTCCCATCTCCCCCCTTCCCCCGTCGCGATATAACCTTGAATGGTTGAAAACGACGTTAAACACCAAATAAAGAAAGAAAGAAAGAAAGAAATCATTTGAATCTGCAAAGGTATGATCGAATGGCAAGCAAGAAGATCCCTTTCATTGCCGCTGCAATGGACGGTGTGCGGAAATAACTCTGTCTGGTTTGTATGGGTTGTGAAAGAGTGAATACCCTTGCTTTTACTCGGACAAACATTGGAGGGGCCAATCACTAGTGAGGGGTGTGTCGGAAACACGTGGACAGGAGCACGTGTGATTTTATTTTTCCGAGAAAAGGTAAGGGTATTCACCCTTGTACAGCCCGTACAAACCCGCAAGAGTTATTTCCGAACATCGATCGTCTATTGAAGCGGCAATGACAAGAATTTTCTTGCATGCCATTCAATCGTTGGCAGATTCAAATGCTAGACGTTCGTTCATTTTAAGCAAACCGACTGTATTTCGTTGTGCTGCCAACCTGAATATATATATATATATATATATATATATATATTTTTTTTTATAGATTTATTAGATTATTGAGAAAAAAAATATTGAAAGCGGCCTTATAATAACAAATGAAACAGAGAACAAATTATCATTAAACAATGGGGAAGTTAACGCTCAGAACAATACACAATGGTTACCGGAGAGTTATGCTAAACCAATCTCCTGGCACTCCGGGCGAAAGGAAGACTAAATTAAAACAACGAAGAAAGAAAGAAAAGAAGGAAAGAAAGAAAGACATGCAGAACCAGAGGGAAGAAGATTAGTACACACACAAACACACAAATAAATACAAACCCGGACAAAAAATAAAGTGAAAAAATAAAACGAACGACGGTATGTCTACACTGCTGATTTATAAATAAGCACTATATAATATTAGCCTTAGACTCCCGCTCTCTTAAAAAAAAAAAGAACAGACGCGAAGATAATTTAGGACGTCGACTCTCCCCTAACCTGCATGGTGTAAACGTCAGCGAATGGTAGGGCTATATTTACGACCCCGACCGTTCAGTTACCGTACGCTGTTGGTAACCCGCCAGATTTAGCCGCTGGCTAAATGCTGCCTGTTTGACAAGGGCACTGGTCTGACTGGCCAATTCTGAACTTGGTGAAAAGGTGGTGGTTCATTCGGTTGTGGCCTGTCCGCAGCCTGAATATGAGGACCTGCTCAGACCTTGTGAGCAGGTGAAAGGCGTCGTTTTTGTTGTAGTGTGGGTGCTGCTGCAACCACTTTTTGTGTTGCTTGGCCTTGATGATGGTCTTGGCTTCTTTGAAGGTGGTTGATACTAAATGCTAATCTCCCCATATTGTTTTTTCATGTGCTGTACAGTGAAACCTGTTCCGAACGACAAAGTGTGTGAGGAAAATTATTTGTTTTTAAGAAAACCGATTTGTGCGTTGTGCGTGTACGTCTTGTTCATCCGTAACGACAAAGTGTGAGAGGAAGATTATTTGTTGAAGAAAACAGATTTGTGCGTTGTGCGTGTACGTCTTGTTCGTCCGTTTTAAAGATCTGTTGGTCGAGGTTTCAGTGAATGTTTTGTTTTGTTACTATAGTTGAACGTTCCATAAAATTACTTGCCGTCAGTGTTGTTTTGTTACTATAGTTAAACGTTCCATCAAATTACTTGCCGTCAGTGTTGTTTTGTTACTATAGTTAAACGTTCCATAAAATTACTTGCCGTCAGTGTTGTTTTGTTACTATAGTTAAACGTTCCATCAAATTACTTGCCGTCAGTGTTGTTTTGTTACTATAGTTAAACGTTCCATAAAATTACTTGCCGTCAGTGTTGTTTTGTTACTATAGTTAAACGTTCCATCAAATTACTTGCCGTCAGTGTTGTTTTGTTACTATAGTTAAACGTTCCATAAAATTACTTGCCGTCAGTGTTGTTTTGTTACTATAGTTAAACGTTCCATAAAATTACTTGCCGTCAGTGTTGTTTTGTTACTATAGTTAAACGTTCCATAAAATTACTTGCCGTCAGTGTTGTTTTTGCTGTTTGTTGTCCTTTGTTTTTGTCTGTTTCCTGATGAAGCTTTCATTAGCGAAAAGTCGGGGGCGGGGATGTAGCTCAGTCGGTAGCGCGTTGGATTTGTATCCAGTTGGCCGCTGTCAGCGTGAGTTCGTCCCCACGTTCGGCGAGAGATTTATTTCTCAGAGTCAACTTTGTGTGCAGACTCTCCTCGGTGTCCGAACACCCCCCGTGTGTACACGCAAGCACAAGACCAAGTGCGCACGAAAAAGATCCTGTAATCCATGTCAGAGTTCGGTGGGTTATAGAAACACGAAAATACCCAGCATGCTTCCTCCGAAAACGGCGTATGGCTGCCTAAATGGCGGGGTAAAAAACGGTCATACACGTAAAATTCCACTCGTGCAAAAAACACGAGTGTACGTGGGAGTTTCAGCCCACGAAAGCAGAAGAAGAAGCGAAAATTGGTATTGTATTGTGCTGTCATTGTATCGGGGAGTACAGCATTCTTTTGTTTTTCTACTTGCCTTGGGTTGAGCAAAACATCTGTTTAAAGATGCGGTTTTATAAAGGAACGAATGTGACATGAAGGAAAGTTGATCCTTGGTTCAGTCTTGTTTTGTAGTGATTTTGTTCGACAGAGCGGCACATGGACAAACGAGCAAACGCCAGAAATGACAAAAGACAAAGTGCTTGCGTGTCCGTGCGTGTGAGCGGAAGTGCGGCAACCAGTATTTTGTAACCGTAAAACAACCCTGCTTGCTCTTTCTTCTGCTTACACAATATCTGGTTCTGAGATGAGGTTTTCGTTTTATCTTGTTAATTGTTTCCTTGCTTGTTAATATTTTTTCCATATGTGTGCCCGTGCGGTGTGCAACCATGCTTGCTTGTGTAATTTCGGTATTCATTCATTTGCATGTTTATGAACTTTTTACCCAGACGGTCAGTGGTCTGGAGACCTTAGCTGAGTGTTGCTTCTTCTTCTAGGGAGGGGATGTAGCTCAGTCGGTAGCGCGCTGGATTTGTATCCAGTTGGCCGCTGTCAGCGTGAATTCGTCCCCACTTTCGGCGAGAGATTTATTTCTCAGAGTCAACTTTGTGTGCAGACTCTCCTCGGTGTCCGAACACCCCCGTCTGTACACGCAAGCACAAGACCAAGTGCGCACGAAAAAGATCCTGTTATCCATGTCAGAGTTCGGTGGGTTATAGAAACACGAAAATACCCAGCATGCTTCCTCCGAAAACGGCGTATGGCTGCCTAAATGGCGGGGTAAGAAACGGTCATACACGTAAAATTCCACTCGTGCAAAAAAACAACCACGAGTGTACGTGGGAGTTTCAGCCCACGAACGCAGAAGAAGAAACTGAAACTCCCAAGTTCACTCATGTTTTTGCACGAATGGGTTTTTACGTGTATGGCCGTTTTAACCCCGCCATTTAGGCAGTTATACGCCGCTTCCGGAGGATGCATGCTTGGTATTTTCGTGTTTCTATAACCCACCGAACTCAACAATGGATTACAGGATCTTTTCCGTGCGCACATGGTCTTGTGCTTGCGTGTACACACAAAGCGCTATACGGCACTATAGCAGGTCTGCACATACGGAATTAAGTTAACCTGGGAGATAGGAAAAAAGTCTCAACCCTTTTAACCCACTGGCTTTGAAAAAAAAGCACAAAAAATAAGCGAAAAACAAAAACAATGAAAGATAACGTAACCTGTTTTACATGTGCGATAAACTAAAAACATACATACAAGTCAGCGACCTTTTAATTCTTCTTCGTCAGCCTCAGGCCTCAGAGACAGAGGAGGTACGCGAAAAGACACACAGAAAATAGGAAAGAAGACAACAGAAAAGCACTTTAAAGTTATATCAGAGAGACAGTTATGTTGTTAGCGGACAGACATTTCCTGTACTTTTATTTATATAAGCAAGAGGACTGTTCAGTCCCTGTCTCCACCCGATGAGTTTTATTTCGCCTGTTTCATCGGCTGTCGAAAAGTGGAAAATAATGTTCTCGTACACGAAGGACACCATCAGTCATTTTCAAAGACAATCGTACAGAAAATACAATTAAAACGATTGTATTTTTGAAGAGACAAAAGCCGTTAGGCTTTTCAACGGCCGACTTAAGAATATTGACGTATATGCTCTGTAGAAAAACGATCACCACTCTCCCGAAGAGGACAAAAAAGAAACACATTAATTGATTTCTTCCCTACGCATGAAAACTCAACGTCTTTATTTCGGAAACAAACCAAAAGGAAATTGAACTTTCTGTCCGAAAAGAAGAAAATAACAGCAACAGAAAAACGATCATTCTTTTCAAACACTCGCGACCAAAGATATACTGATCCACGAAGTAAACGCACAAATGTTATATTTAGACTTTACTGTTTGAACAGTAAGACGCGTTATTGCTTTTCTCGAAATAAACTTTCCTGTTGTTACAGAGTTAAAGTCGGTAGGGTCTCATTTGTTTTCCTGTTAACATTTGTTTTCCTGTTAACATTTGGTTTCGTACAGCTCAATGTTTGGAAGTTGAGGAAGTTCCTTCTGAACAATCTCATTTCAGAAAAATAAAAAAAATTAAAAGGTGTTTCTGCCACGTAAAACATGGGTTTCCGTAATTTAAAGTTCTGCATTGACAGTTGTTTATTCTCGCTATTTTTGTCGGCTCCGGTCGTGCGTCTTCTCTGATGTCCTATGAACATTTTTCTTAATTACTTCAGAACAATAGGAGCTTATTTTGGCTGAACTTGGTGGACTGAAGCGTCATCAATATAATTATAGATATCAAAGGATTCACCTTTCTACGATCAAGGGCAAGGTCGCTGTGAAAGAGCGGCGTTTTTTTCTTTTGTCCAAACTCAGATTGACCGAAGATGACCCTGAGCTGACCGAAGCGTATGGCAACATGTGGAAGTTCGAAGCGGGAGAGAGGGGTGTGTGTGAACAACGAAACGGGCGGGGGGGGGGGGGGGGTGTGATGGCCTAGCGTGCATGTACAGCACGGGATGGGGGGTTAATTACTTCACGGCTGCTGGCCGTCTGCGGTCATGCTCAGGTCGGTGTGTGATGGGAAATAGGCTCCTCATCAGAAAGGGTGTAGGGGGGTGTGGGTGTGAAGGTGTGTGTGGTGTGGTGTGAGGGAGTGGAGGTTCAGAGAGACCAGATGTGTGTGTGTGTGTGTGTGTGTGCTGAGTAGTGTGTGTGTGCGTGTGTGTGCGTGTGTGTGTGTTTGCACTTGTGTGTGTGTGCGTGCGCGCGCGCGCGCGCGTGTGTGTGTGTGTGTGTGTGTGTGTATATGTGTGTGTGTATATGTGTGTGTGTGTGTCTGTGTCTGCGTGTGTCTGTGTGTGTGTGTGTGCTGGGTAGTGTGCGTATGTGTGTGTGCGCGCTTGTATGTGTGTGTATGCGCGCTTGTATGTGTGTGTATGCGCGCTTGTATGTGTGTGCGCGCACTTGTGTATACATGTGAGGTAGGTCGCTGTCAAAAGCTGTGGATGTGTCAGCTACGCAAAACCTGCAGATATTCAGATACTACGTGGCTGTGTTCTGTTCGAACTGTATCTCAAATACGATTTTGTTGTTTGTAATACTGATGTATTTGTCTCTATGTATCTATTCCAACCCACTTCACACTCACCCTTTGTTCAACCAACTGTTGCCCACGCTTTCTCTCTCTCTACACCCACCTTCTCTCTCACTTCAGTACGTGTCACACTATACTCTATCTACAAAGAAATTGTATCGCACGCTCAGATGTGCGAATAAATAAAATATACACACACAACATAACCATATAAATATTAATGGTCTAGGCATGAATAGAAATACATTTGTAGCTTGCTGCACAAGAGCTGTAACATTTCGTGCCAAAACTTACATAAAAGCCAATACATACTTAACACTCGAGATCCGTCGCGATATAATCTTCGTGGTTGAAAACGACGTTAAACACCAAATAAAGAAAGAAAGAAAGAAAGAAACACTCGAGATTACTGCGTGCTGAAACTGTCAATATATATCACAGAAGAACAAAGCAGGAGTTACTTGCTGGTAGTCCCATTATTTTTCTTTTGATCCTTAAGGCCAAAAAAGAAAATAGGTGTGGTTACGGTAACATAGCCAAATAAATAGGGTAGGTAGGTAGGCAATCACTTTTTTTTTTTTAAACTTTTTTTTCTAATGTGTACAAATTAAACCTACTTGACAGGGAAATAAGTGTGCGACACGGGCGCTTTCGCTTTCATTGCGTTTTTTGCACTCTTTTTTTTTGTTTTTTTGGACAAAATAATGTAATAAAAAGTTATAGGATCGGCCCCTAAAAATAGGGTAGGTCGGGTTACCGTAACCACACCTATTTTTTTTTTAGGCCTAATTAAAATGTCGTTCATCGTGTTCTTGCTGTTGTTGTTGTTGTTGTTGTTGTTTTTGTTGTTATTTATTTTAAACATACATATCGGGTGATGTCAACCTGTCTCTCGTTCCGTGTGCGCCTTGAGCGAAAAAAACAAGCTCAAATGTAAAAAGGTAACGCAACTAACTAATCTATGGCAATGTGAGCGATAAGGAGAGAGGAGGAGAGTGAGGGAGTGAGAGACACAGACAGAGACACAGACAGAGACACAGAGAGAAAGAGGTTCTTTCTTCAGTGCAGCTGCTCCTTTCCCAGGTCTCGTACGCACTGTTTAATGAAGGACTGATATTAAAATGTCGAAAAGAAAGGCGTTGTAAACAAGAGCGTTGTACCAACCGTGTTAAGACTCTTAACAGAAAGACACAAAACAACAGCAGCAAACAACGAATAAAACGATCGTTGAGACAAAGAATATATATGTTGGGGTTTTTAAATCAAAATGACGCTTGTGTGTGTGTGTGTGTGTGTGTGTGTGTGTGTGTGTGTGTGTGTGTGTGTGTGTGTGTGTGTGTGTGTGTCTGTGTGTGTTAACGCACGCACGTACGCACGTGCTCACGCACGCACGCAAGCACACACACGTACACACCCACGCACGATAGGTTGTTTGACTGTCAGGATGTGTCGATGAATGAATGTACGAGTGAATGAAAAAAAGAATAAATACAGATTTAAGACAAACCGAAGCTTTCAGTACGTCATTTGACAGTTGTGCTCAAAAATCCAATTTTAAATGAACAAAATCGTAAACAATTCCACATTCTGTTCACTTTCAAAAATATGTTTAATTTCGCTATTCTGATGATTATACCTTGAAGCTGAATTGATTTTTTGTTTGAAAAGCATATACTTGAAAATAATAGTTGGTTTACACTACATGTACTAATTAATGAATGTATCAGTGTCCAGTTGATTGGCACGTGTTACGTACTTTGCTGACCTATGATTGCATGATTGTGTTGTTTATCTGCGACTGCGCCCAACCCCGTCCCCCCCCCCCCCCCCCTTCACTCCCCTTACCCACTAAAGTAATGAGTCCCGCTATTTATGCGGCGATGACCTATAACATATGATACGGCAGAAGCCGTTACCGGTGACACAATCAATATGCGGTGGCAGGTTTATTACCCAAACAGTCGTGTGACCTTGTACACTGGGTTTATGAGTCAGCAGTACCCTGACCTTGACCTTCAGCTACGCATCGGCTGAAGAAGACAAAAACAAGTGCAAGCGTTATCTACTTATTTTGCGAAGGAGATAAATCGTAGACAGTTTTTTGCATTTCGATGTTGTTGACAACTTTTCCCAGACACATTCATTTTAAAGTTTAGACATACATGTATATTACTTTGTGTAGTTTTAAGTAAAGTGTGTTGCTTACAGGCGCAGTCCGTATCTTGCAAGTAATTATATTTATCACCACAGATCCGTTCATGAATTTACATGAGGCACGAGCATCGATCCATTTGAACACATCCCAACATTGCTCAAGAACAGAATGAGAATTTTAAAATTAATTGTTCAGATTGACAATGGTGTCCGTTACAAAATTACTTCATGAAAACAAAGTCTCATATTTTGCGCATATATATAGTATGCATGCAGTTGATTCTGGGTAAACGTGTATGTGGACGGGTGCTCTTAGCCCATATCACAACATTGGCAGATGTGTTATTTCATGAAACAAAGTCCCATATTCTGCGCAGATAATAGCCAGGCAGTTGATTCTGGGTAAACGTGTAAGTAGACGGGTGCTCTTACCCTCTATCACAACGTGGGCAGATTTGTTATATCATGAAAAAAAGTTCCAACTCTGCACATTATAGTAGCCAGATTGTTGAGTCTATGTAAACGTGTAAATGGGCGGGTGCTCCTAGCCCTTATCACAACCTGGGCAGAGTTGTTATTTCATTCAACAAATCCCACTTTGTACTGATAGTAACCAGGCTATTGATTCTAGGTAAACGTTTAAGTAGAAAGGTGCTCTTATATATTCTATTTGAAAGCCTGGGCAGAGTTGTTATTTCATGAAAAAATCCCACTCTCAGGGACTGGGTGGCCGAGTGGTAACGCACTTGCGCTCGGAAGCGAGAGGTTGCGTGTTCAGGCCTGGGTCAGGCCGCAATTTTCTCCCCCCTTTCCTAACCTAGGTGGTGAGTTCAAGTGCTAGTCTTTCGGATGAGACGAAAAACCGAGGTCCCTTCGTGTACACTACATTGGGGTGTGCACGTTAAAGATCCCACGATTGACAAAAGGGTCTTTCCTGGCAAAATTGTATAGGCATAGATAAAAATGTCCATCAAATACCCGTGGGACTTGGAATAAAGTAAAAAAATTCCATCTCACACAGCATTAAGTCTCAGGGAACACGAATACACGCATGCAGGGAAAAAATATGGGTAGCGCCGTATGTATGGCAGCTCGCTTTCCCCGGGGAGAAAGCAGCCCGAATTTCCATGAGGGTAACCTCACTGGACTGTAAATCTTATCCAATCCAATCCAATCCATCCAATCCAATAGTAACCAAGCTGTTCATTCTGGGTAAACGTGCACGTTTAAAGACGTTCTTATCCTATGTGAAAGCCTGGGCAGGTTTATTAGTCCATGAAATAACAAGAAATTCCTCCGAGGTAGGAAAAACACCCCCGTCCTTACCATTATCACTGCCACCAACTGAGAAGGTTATTTCCCTTTGACCATTAATATGTCCCTCTATAAGTCCTTGTAGAATCTTAATCCACCAATAACTCCCTTACCGTGTGTTTGACTGGTCCCAATTTTTGTAAGGACCGTCTCAGGAATGTATAGAACCTGTTCACCAAGTTTGGTGACGATCGGTCCGTTCATTCTTGAGATCTATATGCGAACACAAACACACACACAAACAAACAAACAAACAAACAAACACATCGACCGAATCCTATACATACCCCTATACCGGGGGTGTAAAAAGCACACTCTGCTGTAACGAGAATAATTGTACCTTTAAATCTTTATATATTTAAATCTGTCTTACTTAATTTTTAGCACTACTGTTGGTAGAAGTCCGACAGTCGTGATGGAATGGAAGATGCCGTATAGAGACAAGGCAATCCAGCGTACATTATTGTTTGTCAGCGCTGTTTACGTGAGTTCCGGCCGATGCACGATGGAATGGAAGATACAGAGTGAGCAACAAAGTAGTCCAGAGTACATTACTTTTTACACCCCCGGTATAGGGGTGTGTATAGGTTTCGCTCGATGTGTTTGTTTGTTTGTTTGTTTGTTTGTTTGTTTGTTTGTGTTCGCATATAGATCTCAAGAATGAACGGACCGATCGTCACCAAACTTGGTGAACAGGTTCTATACATTCCTGAGACGGTCCTTACAAAAATTGGGACCAGTCAAACACACGGTTAGGGAGTTATTGGTGGATTAAGATTCTACAAGGACTTATACAGGGACATCTTAATGGTCAAAGGGAAATAACCATTCTCACTCAGTCACTGCCACCAACTGAGAAGATTATTTCCCTTTGACGGGGGGTGTTTTTCCTACCTCGTAGGAATTTCTTGTTTCTTCTCTTTTTTTTGCAACAATGAGTCCCGCAGTCGTGATAAAATACGAGAAAGAGATAGCGAAAAAGCAGCCCAGAGTTCACGTAATTTTGATATATATAATATGCACGCCGGTGTAACACGAGAAAATTACTCCCACGAGATTTTTACTCCGGAGTAAACATTTCGTACGAAAAAGTTACTCCCTTTACGAAAAAAGCACTCCCCCATTACACGAGAAAATTACTCCCCAAGACAGGTGAGTTCCGAGTAAACATTTCGTACACAAATGTTACTCCCCTGACGAATAAATAACGAATAAATTACTTCACCCAAACACAAGCAATTTAACTTCCCATGCCAGGTGTACGAAATTTTTACTCCCTTGTCCCCTGTTAGTCTTGGTGGTGGAAGGGGTGGAAGGAGGGTAGCGCGACATTCGTGTGCGCGAGATCACATATTGGCATTATCCCTTCCTTTTTGCGTACGAGATTTTTACTGGAAGTAAAAACAAGTCGCGTAAGGCGAAAATACAATATTTAGTCAAGTAGCTGTCGAACTCACAGAATGAAACGCAATGCCATTTTACTCGTAGCATCGTCAGGCCACCGCTCATGACAAAGGCAGTGAAATTGTCAAGAAGAGCGGGGTAGTAGTTGCGCTAAGAAGGATAGCACGCTTTTCTGTACCTCTCTTTGTTTTAACTTTCTGAGCGTGTTTTTAATCCAAACATATCATATCTATATGTTTTTGGAATCAGGAACCGACAAGAAATAAGATGAAAGTGTTTTTAAATTGATTCGGACAATTTAATTTTGATAATAATTTTTATATATTTAATTTTCAGAGCTTGTTTTTAATCCGAATATAACATATTTATATGTTTTTGGAATCAGCAAATGATGGAGAATAAGATAAACGTAAATTTGGATCGTTTTATAAATTTTTATTTTTTTTTACAATTTTCCGATTTTTAATGACCAAAGTCATTAATTAATTTTTAAGCCACCACGCTGAAATGCAATACCGAACCCCGGGCTTCGTCGAAGATTACTTGACCAAAATTTGAACCAATTTGGTTGAAAAATGAGGGCGTGACAGTGCCGCTTCAACTTTCACGAAAAGC
>NC_090257.1:38644810-38654810 GCF_037325665.1 Littorina saxatilis
CAAAGCATCGTCACAGTAGCTCGAGATAACACGTCAACCTTGTATGTGACGTCAAACGTAGCTTGTTGACGCTCTTCTTCCAGTCTGAAAATGTACAGAGCTACGATCATACGTGTGAGTTCAGTAAGTGTTGAGCATATTTCTTTTCTTTTTAAGTGTTTATGACTTTTCGTTGTGGATTTTGCGATTACAGAGATAAGTTGCAAATTGACCATGAGTCGCCGCGGTAATTATCAACATTGATTGGGTCTAAGAGAGTGAATGCTTACAATCGTTGTCCTCGGAAACACAAATCCAAAGCCGCGATGGTTCCACACATCAAACAATCAGCCTGATTGGCTTTTACTTTGACAATCCACGTTTCACCTGAAAGCTCAAACCCATTCACCACCTCGATTTATTGCATGGGGAACATGGGATTTATTTCCCAGGTGTTTGTGAATGAAAACTCGTGAAAATGATGACAATGTATACCATATCTCCCCTATGTTGTGTAATTTGGGTTTATCTGTACTATGATGTACTGCTGCGCAGTAAGGCCTTTTCTAAGAATACCTGCAAATATTGGGATACGGTTCATGAAGCTCTTTTTGCAAATGTTGCACAAGTTGTATTATGTGGGAGGCCTCGTTTGGTGCTTCAGTGCTTTGTGGGCTTTCAGTCCATGGCTAGTTTGGTGCTTCAGTGCTTTGTGGGCTTTCAGTCCATGGCTAGTTTGGTGCTTCCGTGCTTTGTGGGCTTTCAGTCCATGGCTAGTTTTCAAAACAAACCCAGACTCTGAACATAAACATCCTTTTGTTGGTGCTTTCACTGGCGTAGAAGTTCGAAGCGGGGCTTCATGTTGGGGGAGGGGGGGCCCTGGTGTGGATAATGCAGTGCTCACCACCTCCACTTCTCCACTGATGTCCAGAAAACTCGACAACTTGTGTGCACTTCTCTGCCACGCTGTGGAACATAACACTATAAGAATATAAGATATTGTTCATGATTCTCATGGATACAAATATCGTCACACTGGGCTCTGGC
Organism: Littorina saxatilis; assembly: GCF_037325665.1. Lineage (NCBI taxonomy): Eukaryota > Metazoa > Mollusca > Gastropoda > Littorinimorpha > Littorinidae > Littorina > Littorina saxatilis. Next base: position 38,645,837 of record NC_090257.1, read on the forward strand.
GTCAGTTGTCACAATAAATCAACACCAGTTAAGAACTTACCTTTCACACACCATTCACAGCAGTTAATGTGGCGGGAAGGTACCGTCAAGATTTATGACGCTAAACTATGTTTTCAAAACGCGACGCGATGGCGGCGCGGCGGTGTTTCGACAAAAATCGGCGCGGCATGTGTATTGTTTTTGGGGGCCCCGGTTAGCTCCGGTGGTAGAGCATTGGACTTGTGATCATAGGGCCCCGGTTAACTCCGGTGGTAGAGCATTGGACTTGTGATCATAGGGCCCCGGTTAGCTCCGGTGGTAGAGCATTGGACTTGTGATCATAGGGCCCCGGTTAGCTCCGGTGGTAGAGCATTGGACTTGTGATCATAGGGCCCCGGTTAGCTCCGGTGGTAGAGCATTGGACTTGTGATCATAGGGTCGCGGTTAGCTCCGGTGGTAGAGCATTGGACTTGTGATCATAGGCCCCGGTTAGCTCCGGTGGTAGAGCATTGGACTTGTGATCATAGGGTCGCGGTTAGCTCCGGTGGTAGAGCATTGGTCTTGTGATCATAGGGTCGCGGTTAGCTCCGGTGGTAGAGCATTGGACTTGTGATCAAAGGGTCGCGGTTAACTCCGGTGGTAGAGCATTGGACTTGTGATCATAGGGTCGCGGTTAGCTCCGGTGGTAGAGCATTGGACTTGTGATCAAAGGGTCGCGGTTAGCTCCGGTGGTAGAGCATTGGACTTGTGATCAAAGGGTCGCGGTTAGCTCCGGTGGTAGAGCATTGGACTTGTGATCATAGGGTCGCGGTTAGCTCCGGTGGTAGAGCATTGGACTTGTGATCATAGGGTCGCGGTTAGCTCCGGTGGTAGAGCATTGGACTTGTGATCATAGGGTCGCGGTTAGCTCCGGTGGTAGAGCATTGGACTTGTGATCATAGGGTCGCGGTTAGCTCCGGTGGTAGAGCATTGGACTTGTGATCATAGGGTCGCGGTTAGCTCCGGTGGTAGAGCATTGGACTTGTGATCATAGGGTCGCGGTTAGCTCCGGTGGTAGAGCATTGGACTTGTGATCATAGGGTCGCGGTTAGCTCCGGTGGTAGAGCATTGGACTTGTGATCATAGGGTCGCGGGTTCCAACCCGGGCCGGGATGGACACGAGTAATTTGTATGTACAGACCCAGAGACGGTATCCATGTTCCAACCCCGTGTCACCACGGTGGCACGTAAAATACCTCGGTCATTCTGTCATAAGTGCTCATGGCTCATACCACGTAAACACGCATTCACCTGTGTATCTCATCTAAATTCGGGGTAAAAAAAACCCCGAAAACATCAACCCAACTAATTTCTTTTGGATTGTTTTCTTTCTTGGTTGATTTCTTGAAATCAATCGGTCAGAAACTCACACAATTACAACACTGCTTAGTGTAAGGTCAGTTATATCTCAAGCTACTTATGTTGGTGACAAAAGTGAAAAGACGAGAAATGAAATGAATACAAACCACTTTTATTTCAACCAAATGCAAACAAAATTGGAACGAACCCGTTGCCTTAGCCAACCTTTGTATTAATTCTTGCCCAACGACGTGCATTTCAGGGAATGCATGTTTCTGTAGGAAATGGCGACAAACTGGCCTACCAAATCGATTTTCAGCGACTGTTATTGACAATTGACATTTGAACTTGTCATGTACATGCCCGTTGAAACTATGTGCACGCTTAATTGGAAGTAGAAAAACTCTAGATATAAACTCAAAAATTAAACCGATATCTTGTTAATCCTCATGCAATCATGAATCCGCTGAGACCAAATCAACGTTGCTGGCTTCCATAATTAAGACACAGTAATTATTAGTTTGGAAGTTACACAACTTTCGCACTCGAAACCTGGTTGATTACCGGACTGCAGAATGCTAGCGTAACACACGGCGATTTTTCTGCCGTAACACTTCCTCCGGCGTGACATATGTAACTTCAGCAGGACCGACGACGCATTGCAGCTTATCCCAACCCGCTACACGAAAACGGAACAAGTACTCGTAATAATCCCTATCGCGGCATAAATAATAGGCCGTGCGTCGTCTGTGCTGCTGAAACTGCGCAGGTATATATTCTGCCCATTACCACGAGTTTGCAATACAAATAAACATAAAAAAAACGAAAGAAAACGTTATCACATTATTGTCGAGCGATCCTCTTTGGAAGCAGTATGGCTATTATAACTTCAAAGTGCGATTCCATCCCGGTTCTACCTTGACCTTCCGATGCAATAAAGACACCGCCTTTTATGTAATTCATTCGCTAATTGTTTTTCATGTGTGTGTTGTTTTAAAAGAAGATAAAACGTGATTCGTCTGCGTGGAAAATGTCAGCGGAATAGGAAAAGAAAAAGAAAACAGAAAATGAAAAGATCTTTCTGCACGTAAAATAAACCCGACACAAAGGAGTGGGGAAATAAGGAAAGCCTACAATACTGAAATGTCACGGGGTTAATTCGATCCTCTCGCTCTCTCTCTCGCTCTCTCTCTCTCTCGCTCTCTCTCTCTCTCTCGCTCTCTCTCTCTCTCTCGCTCTCTCTCTCGCTCTCTCTCGCTCTCTCTCTCTCTCTCTCGCTCTCGCTCTCTCCTTCACAACGAATTGTTATCTTTGGGCTCTCTCTGTGTCTCTGTCTGCCTGTCTGTCTGTCAGTGTTCTGAGTCTGAGTCTGAGTCTCTCTCTCTCTCTCTCTCTCTCTCTCTCTCTCTCTCTCTCTCACACACACTCTCGTTCTTGCTCACCCCTACCTAACCCAAGCCCTCTCACCCTCCACCAATTCTTGAGTCCCAAAGGTAGGGAAGGGAAGCCAGCCAGGGGGGAACGGCCGACGCGAGAGTGACCTTTACGTGTAGACTCGTTCGGTGACCTTGAATGCAGTCTGACCTTTTCGGTCCCAAATCATCAGAAGCGTGAGAGAGCCAGAGTGGTGGCTGCGGCTACCATACCACCAAGTCAGGGAATGTTCCTGCGAGTTTTGTGGCAAGGACATTTTCTGCACATTTACTGTATGCGATTGCAGTACGTAGGAATTCTGTTGTCATAAATTTGTTTTTTTGCGTAGTGTAGAAAAGAAGCACACACACACACACACACACACACACACACACACACTGATACAAACAGATAGACAGTCAGATACAGATACTGCAGTCAGAGAGAGAGAGAGAGAGAGAGAGAGAGAGAGAGAACGAACGAACGATATTACCGAAGAGAGAGCAAGAGAGAGAGAGAGAGAGAGAGAGAGAGAGAGAGAGACAATGACAATGACAATGACAAATCTTTATTTTTCGAGGGTGACAAGAATAAGCATAGATATGCTTTTTTTGCATCTGGCCCTCGCCCTAAAGAGGGACTAAACTATTTTACTATAACTATGACTGGGGGAAAAAAAAAAAAAAAAAAAAAAAAAAGGTTACATAAAAACATTAATGGTAGAACATATAAGTTTATGTACATGAAGCGCATTTTGTAGAAGCATTGTAGATCATAAGGTAGTGTTCAAAATTGGGTGTAAAGCAATGAAGATAAACGGAAAGTAACCCAACAATACATTAGCTCAGCAAAACAATGTATTACAGAGCCAAATCTTCGTGATTTTGTCACAATAAACCATAATTCCGATAATGAACAACTGTATACAAAGAAAACATACCAATCAAGTTTATTTGTTCATAGAGTTCATTAAATGGAAAGAATATTTGGTTCTAAAAGAATCCGTGTTGGTGGATTGCCGCAGGGCGTCCGGAAGAGCGTTCCAGAGGCTGCTTCCTGAATAAACAAGACTTGATTTAAATAGGTCTATCCTAGGAAGAGGAGTGTTTAGTTTTATAAAGTGGTGCGAATTCTTCAAAGAGAACTTTGAGCAAATGGTTTCGGGTGCATTTTCTGTCATAATTTTATGCATCATTATTCCTTTGTTATAATTCATTCTTGACTTTAGAGGTAGGACCCCTATGTTGATGTAGTCTGAGTCGGTGAGAGTAGTCTGTTTGAGTAATACTACTTTTAGCGCTCTTTTGTGTAATCTGCTGAGTAGCTTTAGGGAATTATCACTTGCAGAGTCCCATAGAGTGGATGCGTAATCAATAAGAGACTGAATATGAGCAGTGAAAAATAACTTCCTGGCTTGACAATTAAGGAAGTGTTTAATTCTAGATAAGAGGTACACTTTCTTTGACACTAATTTACTAAGTTGTTCAATGTGAGTTGACCAAGACAGGTTGTTATCGATGTGGACACCTAGAACTTTGTGATGGTCGACTTTTTCCACTATATTGCCGTCAATCATTAAATCGGGACCAGTTGAGGTAAAATTCTGTCGTTTTTGTCTAGTTGTAATTATCATATATTTGGTTTTCTTTGGGTTAAGAGACATGTGATTTAGGTCAGTCCATTCTGTCAGCTGGTTTAGACTTCCTTGGAGGGATTCTGATAAGCGAGTTAAATTTTTGTTACTGGAGTGAATTGTGGTATCATCTGCAAAAAGTTAAGAGAGAGAGAGAGAGAGAGAGAGAGAGAGAGAGAGAGAGAGAGAGAGAGAGAGAGAGAGAGACAGACAGACAGACAGACAGACAGACAGACAGATATCGAGATGATGCCCGTGTGCGTCAGTGCTAACCTCCCGAGCGATTACCATGGCAACGGAAAAGTCAATGTAACATGTTTTATAATCATGTCTTCTATCCGTTACTCTGTTTCATTACCAAATGTGATCAGAATAGCCGACGTGAAAGAAAACCGTTTGTCTTACACAAACACCTATACGGCTGTGGATACAATACAGTGTTCTAGATGGTCGAACGTGCAGCAAAGACCTGTACGTGTACGTGTAGATATTGCGTCACCCGTGACTCACTTTTTTCTCCAATGTTCCAAATGCATACGTTGTTTTGCTACCCCCAAGATTGCAGATCTTGGCAAACGCGTGACGTAAAAACTAGATTTCCCTGTAAGTAGGCTACATGCAGACAGACAGATCTAGATCTAGTGTCTCGCTTTCTTGCACAGTTTCACCTATGCTCTTTCTGTGTGTGTGTGTGTGTGTGTGTGTGTGTGTGTGTGTGTGTGTGTGTGTTACTGTTTGTCGATTTCTTACGTGAGCCTTGATGGCTTCGCCTCTTGTTTTGACCTTAGAACGATGTCTTTATCATAACTGTGAAGAACAGAACGGAGATCACCGTCGAAGTCGACCAATCTGCAATCATTTTCGTCTCGCGAAAACTGATTTCAAATTTAGATCAGTGCTCGCGAAAACCATAGTAGCGTCCGGTTAGGGAGAGAATGAGCCGAACTCATTTTGACCTGAGTTCAGGATGTGCTCTTACCCTGCAAGTAGATTCATTGCCTCGAAGCCACAGGGGAATCTTTTGACAGATGGAATTGGAAGAGTTGGTCATTGGTGATCAGATAGTTGTGAATTTTCCCTTTAATATCTAGCTGCTGCCCCCCGCGGGTTAGGGGGAGTCCCATATTGGTTGGGACGAGAAAGAATTTACCCGATGCTCCCCAGCATGTCGTAAGAGGCGACTAACGGATTCTGTTTCTCCTTTTACCCTTGTTAAGTGTTTCTTGTATAGAATATAGTCAATGTTTGTAAAGATGTTAGTCAAGCAGTATGTAAGAAATGTTAAGTCCTTTGTACTGGAAACTTGCATTCTCCCAGTAAGATAATATATTGTACTACGTTGCAAGCCCCTGGAGCAAATTTTTGATTTAGTGATTTTGTGAACAAGAAACAATTGACATTTGGCTCTATTCCATCACCCCCCTTCCCTCCGTCGCGATATAACCTTGAACGGTTGAAAACGACGTTAAACACCAAATAAATAAAGAAAGAAAGAATGTAGCTGCTCGGACACTTCTTTAATTGTCTTACTGTCATTGTGTCCGTCCACGTAAGAAACTCAAATATTCTGCTGTCAAGAGTCTAAGTGGAACATTGAATTGATTTGTTTCAATTTGAACCAGATATTTGAAAGTATAGTTATTAACATTCTAGTATACGCAAATGGCTTTTTGAGCAGTGCGTTTGAATCATTTTGCTTTTGTTGTTTTTCTAAAAAACAAAACATCGGTTCCGTTTCAGCTGTTTGCAGAGTAAAAGTGGCAATTAACTTACAGTTCAAACAAACAAACAAACAAACAAAACCTCACTCACACACTTTGTGATGGACGGGCATACAAATATTTATGAAAAAAAGAAACCAGACACTTAGCTGAGTGGTCGTTGAATTCGATCTCTACATCAAGATGACGCGAGAATCGAAAGGAATGACGTTAGTTTTCTATATGTTTCTTCTTCTTCTTCTTTTTCTTCTTCTTCATCTTCGTTCACGGGCTGAAACTCCCACGTACACCCATGTCTTTTGCACGAGTGGGATTTTACGTGTATGAACGTTTTTACCCCGACATTTAGGCAGCCATACGCCGCTTTAGGGGGAAGCATGCTGGGTATTTTCCGTTCGTGTTTCTCTATAACCCTCCGAACTCTGACATTGATTACAGGATCTTTTCCGTTCGCACTTGGTCTTGTGCCTGCGTGTACACACGAAAAGGGATACGGGAATAGCAGGTTTGAAATGAAATTAAATGAACCCACGACCTTCCGCTTGGGAGGCTGGCGTCTCATCCACGAGGCAATTGCGCCCGTCAAAGGAAGAGAAGAAGCCAACGCGACACAGAAGAGACACACGCATACCAAAGTACCGGCACGGTTGGCCTAGTGGTAAGGCGTCCGCCCCGTGATCGGGAGGTCGTGGGTTCGAACCCCGGCCGGGTCATACCCAAAACTTTAAAATTGGCAATCTAGTGGCTGCTCCGCCTGGCGTGTGGCATTATGGGGTTAGTGCTAGGACTGGTTGGTCCGGTGTCAGAATAATGTGACTGGGTGAGACATGAAGCCTGTGCTGCGACTTCTGTCTTGTGTGTGGCGCACGTTATATGTCAAAGCAGCACCGCCCTGATATGGCTCTTCGTGGTCGGCTGGGCGTTAAGCAAACACACAAACAGACAAAAATACCAAAGTATTTGGGAAGCATTACTGGAACATTCTCAAAAATGCTTCTCCTTTCATCTCGAAAAAGGCACATTATGGTGTCTAGACCTCCACAATTACGATCATCATTTGCAGGAAAAACAAGAAAACCATAGACCCATTGAAGCTAAAGATTGCGTCTGTGTTCAAAGAAATCTCAAAGTGTATCTAACCAAAGCTGTACTTTTTTTCGGGGCGAGAAAGAGAAGAAGCTCACTTTGTAGATGGAAAAAGGTTTTGGAATTCAATACTTTTATGATGCTGTCTGTTGAAGGGGGGGGGGAGGGGGGCAGATATGACCTGGTCATACTTTATTGGAAGGTTTGGACACAACCAGAAGGAGAACAGAAGCCTACGTTATATCGCCAAGAAAAGATCTCTGATTTAGTAATCGTGTAATCATATCAATCAGATCATTGATTACTTTGGGGATTTCAGGACAGGGAAGAAAAAACCTATGCTGTATGGGTGTAAAGGTTTCGAGTTTAGTTATCGCGTAATGTTATCCGTCATATCACTGTAAATATAGATGTAAACATCTTTTCCCTGCGGCTAACTAGACTGTTATGCATTCAGGCACACAGGGGCGTGTGTCTTGCTTATATAAACACTTCGTCATATCACTGTAAGTATAGGTGTTTACATCTATACCCTGCGGCTAACCAGACTGTTATGCATTCAGACACGGAGGGACGGGTGTCCTGGTTATATAAACACTTCGTCATATCAAAGTCATGTCCCAAAATAGTCACTAGTGGACAGTCTTCTTCTTCTTCTTCGTCTTCTTCTTGTTGCTGCTACACGTGGAGACCAGTCCAATTGAGAAATGTAGTGGTCATCTGCAGGGACGCCGCGGTGCCGTACAGCTTATCCTGGATGAGAGTCGGCTCCGGCCACATCTTCCTTCTCAACAACTGGAAGTTCCCGCAGTCTTGTAGGATGTGGTAGGTGTCCTGCTCTGCTTCTCCACAGGGACACATCGGGGACGGCACAACTTTCAGCTTTGAGTGGAGGTGTTTGTTCAGCCTGTTGTGCCCTGTTCGCAGCCTGAAGATGGTAACCTGCTCTGGTCTTGTGAGCAGGTGAAGGCTATCTTTTTGAGCCGGGGTTCGGAACAGGGCTAAGGCAGGTGCAGCGCCGGGCGCCGTGCCTCAAAGGAGCCCACCCTCAGCTACTGGTGGACAGTAATAGAAATTTAGCAAAGCAAAGGCACAACCCTTCCCGTGTTAACGATTTTGCTCACCATCTTAGATCTGGCCACCAGTGAATTTTCAGAAATAATTCATAAAACTGCGCGAAGGTGTCAGGATGTTGATGGTTTTCTTATTTATGTGTCTGGTTATTTAAGTTATATAACAACTTCGTTATCGTAAAGGCACAGTGTTTCTTGTGATAACGATTCGGCTAACCATATCACTCCGCAGTCTTTGTCCACCAGTGGCTTTTCAGAGATTATTTCGACGGGCGCAGTTGCCTCGTGGATAAGACGCCTGCCTCCCATGTGGAAGGTCGTGGGTTCGAATTCCGGTCGCGCCTGGTTGGTTAAGGGTGGAGATGTTTCCGATTTCGAAGGTCAACTTATGTACATACCTGCTAGTGCCTTATCCCCCTTCGTGGGTATACGCAAACACAAGACCAAGTGCGCACGGAACAGATCCCGTAATTCATTTTAGAATTCGGTGGGTAATAACTGACAGAAATACATAAACACCCAGTATGCTTCCCCCGAAAGCGGCGTATGGCTGCCTGAATGGCGGGGTAAACATGGTCATATATATATATGTATAAACCCATTCATTCTAAACAAAAAACCCATGAGTGAACGTGGGAGTTTCAGCCCATGAACAAAGAAGAAGAACAAATTAATTAATAAAAAAAAAGCCCCACTCTGCGCAGGAATCTGTCAGGATGGTGATTTTTGTA
>NC_090257.1:38657310-38684810 GCF_037325665.1 Littorina saxatilis
AGTACACATAACCTACCACTAACAATACCAGCCTAACTTTGCGTTACGGCAGCCAAAAAGCCGACCGAAGCTACAAGGCCCGTTAAGTTCAAAACTGCAGTACACATAACCTACCACTAACAATACCAGCCTAACTTTGAGTTACGGCAGCCAAAAAGCCGACCGAAGCTACAAGGCCCGTTAAGTTCAACACTGCAGTACACATATGATAACCTACCACTAACAATACCAGCCTAACTTTGCGTTACGGCAGCCAAAAAGCCGACCGAAGCTACAAGGCCCGTTAAGTTCAAAACTGCAGTACACATAACCTACCACTAACAATACCAGCCTAACTTTGCGTTACGGCAGTACCCAAAAAGCCGACCGAAGCTACAAGGCCCGTTAAGTTCAACACTGCAGTACACATATGATAACCTACCACTAACAATACCAGCCTAACTTTGCGTTACGGCAGCCAAAAAGCCGACCGAAGCTACAAGGCCCGTTAAGTTCAAAACTGCAGTACACATAACCTACCACTAACAATACCAGCCTAACTTTGCGTTACGGCAGTAGGGAAAGTCCCCAAATACCGAACACTTAAGCAAATCTGCCATCATCTCAAAAACAACAGAAGACAGACCGTTTTTGAATGTGAATTTTAATCAAGTAATTGATCAGCAACATTCATACCACTTTTTGTGGACAGAAATCAACATAAAAGAAAGTTATCTTAAATTCATTTTTTTTAGAATATGTTCGGAATTACAACACCTGTTCCCTAACTCCGAACACAGAGGTTCAAAATCCGAACAGCAAAAACCAATGTTACTTTGACTGACAAACATCGCAAAAGTACTCTCTTTGGCTTTCTGTTGTTCCAGCGCAATCCACATGTACCCATTCTGAGCACATCAAACACTGAATCATGTCCTCACAGGTGCATTCTCGGCACAAAAAAACAGAACCAGCTAGCTTCCTGCTGATGACTGACGCTTGTTTTCTTGTTTCTAGCTTTCTGTTTCTCTGTGTTCTCTGTGTTTGGCTTTGATTTGCTTGTTTTCTTTGTTGGTTTTTGTTTTGCCTGCCACTCTTCAAGTTTACGTTTGTATGGACTTGACGTGATAAGTTCAGCTTCTGTTTTTCTGGATTTTCGTTTCGCCGCTAATTTCTGTTGTGAAACACTGGGATTGTGAGAAATCAGCGCCACTGAAACAGCTGACTCAAGGACGCAGTCATAGTGTCCTGCATTGTCCCCATGAGGTGGAGTAAACAGGGAGTGACTGCATGCGAGATGATAAACTAAGAGTAATACCTAATATACTGGACTCGGAGCGAAATATACAAACAAATGAGGTGAGTAAAGGAGAGTCACTGGTTGAGCCAAAGAGTCATCGTTGTATTTGAGAACGTTCCCTGACTCTGCATTGATGATGTGGATGGGCTGCTGCAACACCTCACTTGTAGCAGAAATGTCCATGTCTCCCACTGAAGCAGTTGAATGAGCCATGTGAAGAATCTTTTCTTCTAGGGAGAAAAAAGCGAAAGATGATGGCATGTCAAAGTTTCTGTTGTGAAACACTGGGATTGTGAGAAATCAGCGCCACTGAAACAGCTGACTCAAGGACGCAGTCATAGTGTCCTGCATTGTCCCCATGAGGTGGAGTAAACAGGGAGTGACTGCATGCGAGATGATAAACTAAGAGTAATACCTAATATACTGGACTCGGAGCGAAATATACAAACAAATGAGGTGAGTAAAGGAGAGTCACTGGTTGAGCCAAAGAGTCATCGTTGTATTTGAGAACGTTCCCTGACTCTGCATTGATGATGTGGATGGGCTGCTGCAACACCTCACTTGTAGCAGAAATGTCCATGTCTCCCACTGAAGCAGTTGAATGAGCCATGTGAAGAATCTTTTCTTCTAGGGAGAAAAAAGCGAAAGATGATGGCATGTCAAAGTTTATTGCAGCTGACACTTCGCGGAAGCCTTCAATGTTGCTGAGCATGTGTCTGGTCATCTTTTGTCTTAGAGCATCAGCTTGGATCTGTTCTTGTATTTTCGTGTGACACTCTGAAGGTAACCCATTACCGTCCCTTTCTGCAGTTTGGAACGCAGGAGTGTTGCCGATGACAATGGATCTAAAAAAGCAGCGTCCATCGGGATTGGTTTGGATAACTGTTTTGTTTGGAAGTGCCAAAAATAGGCCTATGTCTTACTCAGAGCATGGGCTAGGTGGCTCAGAAAGTGGGTCTACTGGATGTCCAGTTCGCCCAGAGAGGGGTCTTGCTGGTTCAGAGGGGGGTCCTGCTTGTTCAGAGGGGGGTCCTATTGGTTCAGAGGGGGGGGGGGGGGGTTCTACAGGCTCAGCGGAGGGTCGTGGTGGTTCAGAGGGGGGTCCTGCTTCTTCAGATGAGGAACCTGCTGGCCGGCTCGGAGGATTTTTTGTCTTCATTGAAAATATGTTGAATTCCATTTCTGCTCGCTATTTCGTATGCAAGTGACATAACGTCTTTTCTGGTCAAGCCAAAAAACATCCTCTCACATTTAATGATATGGTCAACCAATTCTTTTTCTATTGCTGGGGGAAGAATGGACGGCCTCCCCAAATGTTTTGTATCACCCATGGCATGTTCGTATTTTCCATCAAGATGATCTTTAAGTGTTGTGGGGGGGATTCCATACGCTCTTGCAGCTGCTCGAAGTCCAAGTCTCTTGTCTATGACAGCTGCCATGGCTGTTGCCAGTGACTGCGTTGACCATGTAGCCCTGCACAATATACCGGTACACCAAGTATTAACAACGCTCATCACTCTGTACTAACTAGATCTACTTCTGGCATACACATGCACAGAAAATAAAAAGAGAAGAGAAGAGAGAGAGAGAGAGAGAGAGAGAGAGAGAGAGAGAGAGAGAGAGAGAGAGAGAGAGAGAGAGAGAGAGAGAGAGAGAGAGAGAGAGAGAGAGAGAGAGAGAGAGAGAGAGAGAGAGAGAGAGAGAGAGAGAGAGAGAGAGAGAGAGAGAGAGAGAGAGAGAGAGAGAGAGAGAGAGAGAGAGAGAGAGAGAGAGAGAGAGAGAGAGAGAGAGAGAGAGAGAGAGAGAGAGAGAGAGAGAGAGAGAGAGAGAGAGAGAGAGAGAGAGAGAGAGAGAGAGAGAGAGAGAGAGAGAGAGAGAGAGAGAGAGAGAGAGAGAGAGAGAGAGAGAGAGAGAGAGAGAGAGAGAGAGAGAGAGAGAGAGAGAGAGAGAGAGAGAGAGAGAGAGAGAGAGAGAGAGAGAGAGAGAGAGAGAGAGAGTCAAAATCCGAACACACAAGTTCAAATACCGAACACTGTTCGGTATTTGAAACATGGAGTGTTCGGTAATTGAAATCTACCTAACTATTTTAAAACCACGGGGCGCTCAGGCAAGATCTAAGACGAATGCTTTCAAACAGACATATTTGGCAAGCAGATAGATCACACTGTTAATTTCAACCATAACTTTTCACAAAAAGCAACTCAAATTCATACTATGATCCTAGTCTGCTGTGGGTCGAAATAGCATTGAGAGTCATAAAATCATAAAATCACTCACCGTTTTTTTTTGCCGCCTTTATCCGCCATGATTTTTGGTGCAGGATAATCAGGGACGGTACTCTATCACCTCGTGCAGTCCAATTTGAGTAGTCACCTCTTGTTTTCGAGAAATCAGCTGTTCGGTATTAGGCACCGTTCGGTATTTGGGGACTTTCCCCTACAGCCAAAAAGCCGACCACTAACAATACCAGCCTAACTTTGCGTTACGGCAGCCAAAAAGCCGACCGAAGCTACAAGGCCCGTTAAGTTCAAAACTGCAGTACACATAACCTACCACTAACAATACCAGCCTAACTTTGCGTTACGGCAGTACAGCCAAAAAGCCGACCACTAACAATACCAGCCTAACTTTGCGTTACGGCAGTACAGCCAAAAAGCCGACCGAAGCTACTTATTATTTCAGAATCTGCCTGCGGTTTTGAAATATCCTCGCTGCCTCGAACCAGCTGAACCTGGATCCCAGAAAATACTATCGAATGTCGGTAAATTAATGACGTCATAAGCTCCTTTCTTTCTAGCCTGACCACTGCCGCTGACGCAGAATGGTTTATGACGTAAAAGAAAATAGGGTTGGAAAGGTTGATTTCCATTTGCTTAGATTATGTGACGTGCTTTGTTGGCGAGGAATTGACAGACCGTATCGCGGCAGTTGTACATTTTCTTTGTATTTGTATTGTTATTATCATAATTATCTTGTGTTTGTGTGTGTGTGTGTGTGTGTGTGTGTGTGTGTGTGTGTGTGTGTGTAGGACCTATGTGTGTGTTTGTGTGTGTGTGTGTGTGTGTGTGTGTGTGTGTGTGTGTGTGTGTGTGTGTGTGTGTGTGTGTGTGTGTGTGTCTCCTTCTTCGAACCTGTAAATATATCTCCGTAGACACTCCTTTTTACATTTAGTCAAGTTTTGTTCTTTCGTGCGAAGCCCTACTACATTTACGATTCTCACACGTTCTTTCCATTGTGTGTTGCAGGGCGAGGTGAATGCCTATGAAAGCGGCTGATCGATGCAAAACTACAAAGACGGGGGCGTGCCCCCTCAGCCCCCCGGGGGGCCCCAGCTCTCTCCAACCCGCGGCGTCCCGGCCCCCATCCAAATGACCATGTCCCTCAATGGGCCCCCGGGGTACCACATGCACCCGGCAGTCACCCCCAGGCAGCAGGACCCGGGCGGAGGGGCCAGGGAGGCTCACGGGGGGACCAGAAGTCAGCACGACATGTACTTGCCAGGAGCCCCGCCCTCACCCTCCATGCGAACGAAGCAGGCGGTTGCTGGTGGCGGTGGTGGTGGTGGTGTTGGTAGTGGTGGAACTACTGGTCTGCCCGCGGGTCACCATGGTTACCGTTCCCAGGATCCCCTCCAGATGGCGTCACAAACCCACATGCAGCAGCAGCTGCATCTGCAACAGCAACAGTCAAAGCAGCAACAACAACAACAACAACAACAACAACAACAACAACAACAACAACAACAACAACAACAACAACAACAACAACAACATGAAAGCATTCACCAGCGGGGTGCGGCAATGGGAGTGGCGCCGCAGCACACCCAGCACCCGATGTACCCCCAGCACCCACAACAACAACCACAGCCGCACCATCACCAGCAGACCCACCCGCAACAGCTACAACCGTCGCCGGTCCAACATTATAGCCAGCCGATGGCGACCAAGAAGGACCCCCGCCCCTCTACTGCCATGACCAGCGGCGTGTTCAAAGCTCCCACCGGCGGCTACCCGGCCCCTAACGCCAGCCACCCGGCGGCCAACGGGGTACCGGCTGTCCACCAGCAGCAGTACCCTGGCTATGTGATGAAGGACACGTCGCCTGCTAGGGGGGAAGGGAGGATGGACCCTAGTTCCCACCGGAGTGGCTCTGCAGCGGGAATGCCGTCGCCTGGACAGCTGGCCTACAGCAGACAGGGTTCTGTAGGTGAAGATGGTGTGGCGGAGGTAGCTAGGCACCACACCGCGATGATGGCCTCGAGAAGCGGCCACGTCAGCGCTCAGCAACAGCAGCAGATGATGATGCACCAACAGCACCAACAGCAACAGCACCATCTTCTTCAACAGCAACAACAGCAAGTACAGCAACAACAGCAGCTGCAGCAGCAGCAGAAAAGTCAGCACCCATACGCTCACTCCCAGACTTCTCCACACATGAACACCGCCGCTGCCCTTGCCCAACAAAAAGGCGCCACCGCCGCCGCTACAGGTGTCCACCTCAGTCAGCATCACCTCCAACACCATCAACAACCGCAACACCCCCAGCTCCCACAAGCCGCTCCGCAGCAGTCGGGGAGCCGTGCTATGACGTCATCACGCAGCCCGGCTACCGCAGCAGCGTACGGCCCTCCGAGTCCCCAGATCCATCCCTCCTCTGTTCCTCCGCACCCCCCTGGGCTTTCTGCTCACGCTGCTGCACAACACCCTTCAGCCCATCCCATGCTGTCGCCCGGAGCTAAAGACCCTTCCCGCTACCTGCAGCAGCAACAGGCACAACCCCACTCTCATCCCCACCCCCACCATAGTCCCTCATCTCAGTCCCCTTCGGACTACCACAGGTGGTCCTCCTCTACGTCCGCCGCAGCCACCGCCATGTCCCGGCACGCTGACGTCAGCAAGCACGTGACTGGGGAGCAGGGAGGCAGGCAGATGATGCGCACACAGCCCCATGTTGGCTCTATACGGACCGGTGAGCCTCGGGTACAGCACATGGGAGAGCCGAGCGCTAGCTACAGCAACGGAGGTCGTCACGGCAACCCGGGGATGCTGGCCAACGCCCAAGCAGGTCTGATCTCCCAGGCTTCCACAGGGAAAGGCTCCATACAGCTGGGGACCCCGGCCGTCAAAGCAGCCCAGGTGGAGGGCGGCAAAGGAGACTCCGGGACCAAGACAGGTAGCGGGGTGCCCCTCGACCTGTCCAGACCCGAACCAGGTCGCCCTGGAGACGCTCCTTTAGACCTGTCAGTCAAGGCCAGGAAGAGGTCAGCTGGCGACATGAGCCCGGCCCTAATGATAAACGACAGAGACATGAGCTTGCTGGCCGCCCACAAGAAGGCTCGGCACGATCTGGCCTCGCCTAAAGTGAGCGGGGAAGTGTACCACAGCCAGTTCACACCCACGGACCGCACCAGCATGGAGTGGCACGCCCAGCTAGCCATGCAGGCCAAGGGTAACGGCGGTCATGTCAGCGGGAAGAAAGACAGTGCCAGCATGGTGCAAGGCATGGCGGGACAAGTGCTGTCACAACACGCAGGGTACCCCCACACCCACACTCACCCCCACTCTGGAGCCATGATGCCCGGTGCAGCAGCAGCGGCGGCGTTTCTGCCTGATGGCGTGGGCCAGACCAAAGTCCCGCCTGCTCATCCTCCTCACGCTGCAGAACGCTCCCACAGTCGCAGTGGTATCTCCCGGTCTCACAGCATAGAGATGAGCTTCGAGGGCAAGGTTGAGGACTGCATGCCTCCCAAGCTAGTCAAGGGGGTCGTTGGAGCCCCGGCCTTACCCTCCATGGAGTACTCGCAGCACGCGCAGATGAGAGCCGATGCCTTTCAGGCGCAAGGTCAGATGAAACCTCGCCATCCCCAGCAGCAAGCCCTCTCGCACCGAGACGCCATGATGGTGGCAAGATACCCGGAGTCGGCAGGCCAGAGGAGCATGACGAAGGAACAATTGCAAAAGGCCATGCAGCAGGAACAGCCACTGTTCCAGCGTTACCAGCAGCAAGCCTACCCGCCCAAAGCCTCTCCCTCTGCCTCCGCTACTTCACGGTCTGGGCCGGGGCGGGGACAAGAGCTCGTAACTGCAGGGGGTGAGTACCTCACTAGCCAGCAAGCCATGGCTGCGCAGTCCTCGCAGCAGTACGTGCAGCAGAAATACCAGCAGGCACAGTACCAGCAGCAACAACAAGCGATGCAGCGACAACAGCATAAACAACAACAACAACAACAACAACAGCAGCAGCGGCATCAGGTGCAGGTCATGCAAGAACAGCAGCAGAAGCATCAGCAACAGCAATTGCAGCAATTGCAGCAACAGCACCAACAAAGTCAGCTGCAGCAGCAGTCTCGGCATCAGTACGAGCTGCACGCCCAGCAACACGCTATGTTTGCTGCCGAAGCGAAGCGTGACGGCCAACCAGGCGTGGCAGACAGACGCTACTCCGCTCAACAACAGCAACAACAGCAGCAGCTCCGGATGGACGAAGCACGCAAAGCGAAGATAGTGGCCGCTGATCCGGACGCAGAGGTTCGCAGTGACGACAGGATCTCCATGCCCTGGCCACACCCACACCCGTCCTCGTCGCGTGGTTCACCCGCACGTGCACCGAGTCGCGACTCCCTGGAAGGCTTTGGATGTAAGGGCAGAGAACACGTGCAGCAACACGCCCGAAAGGCTGGGACACCAGAGATGGGACGCGGAAAATCTTCAGTGTCCGGTGGTCCTAGAGCTGAAGCAGGCAAGTCACCGCAGTTTCCTCAAGCCGTTCCCACCCCGACCCGCAGTCCCGCCAGCTATGCTGCCTTGCAGAACGCCGGTCCCACACCTCCCGTTCTTCTCAGGTCTCCAGAGGTCATTGCTGCTGCTGCTGCGAGACACAGAGACGAGTCTCCGAACGTTGCGAGACACAGAGACGAGTCGCCTAACGTTGCGAGACAGAGAGTCGAATCTCCGCACGTTGCGAGACACAGAGACGAGTCGCCTAACGTTGCGAGACACAGAGACGAGTCGCCTAACGTTGCGAGACAGAGAGTCGAATCTCCGCACGTTGCGAGACACAGAGACGAATCTCCACACGTCAAACCTCCCCCTTCTCCAGCAGCGACAGACCCAAGACCAAGGTCAACTAGCAGCTCTGGCCACGAAGGGTTCGGCTCCAGACCTCCCAGTGTGGCTCGCTCAGAGTCGGGATCCCGTACTCCTGCCCCAGAAACTGCTGGTCCTTCGGTGGAAGCTGGTAACAGCGAGACGTCTTTCCAGCGTCCCCAGCCTGTTAGTGCAAACAGCAGCGGTACCAGAGGTGGAAGAAGCAAGGAAGGTGCGTGCAACGACGGTTCCAGCGATGTGGAAATCATCAAGGAAGAGTCAGCGGCTGCAGCATCCACCAGTACTACAACAGCAACGACAACCAGCAGCGGTGGCAACGGCAGCAAGTGTGAGGAGTTTCTGACGCCTCTGTCGATTGCCATTCCCAGCTCTCCCACTGTGGGCCCCACCAGTGCGCCGCGCCCCGCCTCCCCCGCCCCGCCCCCGCCCCCTCCCACCAGCAGCAAGCTGTGGTCCAAGAAGCGGATGATTCTCAACGCCGTCAACCAGGACGAGACGCTCAAGAAGTACATCGGAGGTGCCGGCGGGTCGGCGGTGGATTTTCAACGGCTGCGTCAGTTCTCCACAGCGAGCCCTCCCCCTTCTTCACCCAAGATGCCCATCCTGAGCCCCCAGGAGAAGGGGGACTCTGAGCAGACCCCCGGGCAGAATGACGACCCGCCCGAGCTGGACGCATCCGCCCCTATCAGAAGCCGCCCCGCAACGCGCCCACCGAGTAACCTGGTGCGCGGGGGAGTACCTGCTCCTGCTGGGTCAAGCTCTTCTTCCTCGTCTTCTGCTGCTGTTACGGTTCCGGCTGCCAGCAGTGGCGGTGGTAGTGGTGTTGCTGTGTCCACTGGAGGTACGAGTGTTGCTCAGGATAAGACCGGTCAGGGATTAGACGCAGCAGTTGTTGTGAAGGCGGCGGGAAACGACGCCCCCAAGTCTGTGTCGGCCACCACGGTCCCCTCCCCCTCACCTGCGCCCCCGGTGACCACGTCGGCCGTGGAGATCGACCTGACTCAGGACAGGATGGAGGTCACGGCAGCAGCCGCCGGGTCAGGGTCAGCACGCAGAAGCAGCGTCACATCCGCCGACCTTGAGCGCCCTTCTGACCCTACAGGTCAAGGTCAGGTGCCTCAAGTTCAAGGTCCCTTGCTGCCTCGCCCGGACGGGATCCGACGCAACTCGCTGGACAGACCGTGGGGTCACCAGAAGAACATCCCCGTGGCCAACGTGGCGCCCTTCATCCACAGCAAGAGTGGGGAGAAGCTGGCGGGGCGCGAGGGTATGGACACCTCCCTAGCCCCTACACTCCCTGAAGCGCAAGGCCAGGACCCGGACGAGGCAAAGTCGGAGGACGTGAAACTGGAAGGCGCAGACGAGACCAAACTCCTAACCCCAGCCGAAACCGAGACGAAGCCTCCCCCGAGGCCTGGCTCACGTCAGGAAAAGTCCGCGGCCCGGGCCGAGAAGAGGAAGAAGCTGAGTGAAAAATCCAGCAAGACGTTGAAGAAGAGCTCGTCAGGCCTGCTGAAGAAGCTGGAGCGTCTCAAGAACTCCAAGACCAAGTCACGAAAGCTGAAGGCCGTGGGCGACCTCAAGGAGACGACTGTGAGCACCTTCCGAGTTCTGCACGATACGGGGGAGTTCGACAAAATGGAGGAGGATCTGGAGGAGATCGCTTCCACCTTGAAGGACAAGAAGGTCAAGAGCTCGTCCAGCAAGGCCGCCAAGCAGAAACGCAGCAAGCAGAGGAGTCAGCAGAGCAGCGCCGAGAGGGTCAAGGCCGCCGTGACGTCACAGGGCTCGGATGCGGACACGTTGGAAGCGGACACGGACACGGCGCAGGGGTTGGAAAAAGCGGACGCCAAGTCCAAGAAGGAGGATCTCGCCTTGTCCAGGGAGGAACGCGCTAAAAGGGTCAGTTGGATTTTTTTTTAGAATTTTTTTTTTTAGCTTTGTCTTCTTTTTCTTGTTTTCTTTTTTGAAAACGCGCGAAAATGGTCAGTAGAGATCTCTTTTTTTCATTTTTTTATTTTTTTATTGTTATTTGGTTTTTAGCTTTTTCTTCTTTTCGCGTTGTTCTTTTTCGTCAACGCGCGAAAAGGGTCAGCTGAAATATTTTTTTTATATAATTTGTGTTGTTGCTTTTTAAACATTTTTGTTCAACTTTGTTCTGCTTTTCATGTTGTTCTTAGTCGTCAACGAGCGAAAAAAAAGTAAACTGGAACTTTATTTGTTATTTTTTGCATTGTTGAACGCCCACTCTTTCTGCTAGTTCGTCTCTCTGTAGTTCTTCTTTATCTTATCGATAATAGTGCACGATATATCTTTCTTTCCCCCCGTTTTACCCCTCTCCATCTCATTCTTAAACTTTTTTTTTGCGGCGAGCGATTTTCCTGAAAAAGTCACGTCACCCTTGTTTTGATGTCCTTTTCGCGTATTTTCGGTTTTTGTTATCGAACTGAAGTGCAACGGGAAGAAGAAAAAAATGCAACAAAAGGAAAAACAATTAACCAGCTGACTAATATACATACTTTAAAAAAAAAAAAGGGGGGGGGGGAGTAGAACACAACAATTAACCAGCTGACTAATATACATACTTAAAAAAAAAAAAGGGGGGGGGAGTAGAACACAGCAAAGTAAAACGAGCTGAACAAAAATGGTAAATAAGGTGATTATACGACCGACTCAGAGAAACAACAATGTGTGTATGCACCTGAGCCAAAACATAGCAAAACCAACCAACCAAACAAACAAACAAACAAACAAACAAACAAACAAACAAACAAACAAACAAAAATAAACAAAACGCGAACTCCACACCGAATAGAATAAATACAAACGGAAGATGTTTAGAAAATTAATGTCATCGTGATTTATGGAATACCTTTGTTGTTGTATTTTTGTGGGTGATATAATTACGACAAATCACAAATTCTACACCGGATAGAAAAATATAAACAAGTGATGCTTAATATAAATGCTAGTGTGAGTCATTATCTCTCTTTGCCGTTACCTTTTTTCTGTCCATGTCTTTTCTTTTCTTTTCCTCAAGAAATTCTCTTTTTGGTGGAATATTTACGATGGCGCATTTTTTGAGTACCTTTGACGTTTCTCTTTGTGAAGAAGTTGTATCAACTTCAGAATAATTGTGTTTGCACAAGGAAAAAAAAAGTGGAGCATTTGCGGAATCGGGTTTCTGAGATTTCTTTGTTTCCATGCCAAGGAAAATGACATTGCATTGGAAAAAATAAATATCAAATTCATGTTCACAATTTTCTTGGCTGTAATTTGATTACTTTAGATTTGTGTTTAATTCGATTGAAGCAGATCAAAAAAACATCCGGATGTGTCTGACATTGTGATAGATTTACAATCTAGATAAAATGTTAGAAAGTGTCTGGGAACGGTAACGAACTTCCTGTTGATGCTTCAGTTTCGTAAATCACGCAAGCCTAGTTTCACAAAAGCAAAATGGTTTTAATCAACCTGAGTAATGAAAACACACAATTATGTTTTCGAATTTAATTATGAAGAGAGAGAGAGAGAGAGAGAGAGAGAGAGAGAGAGAGAGAGAGAGAGAGAGAGAGAGAGAGAGAGAGAGAGAGAGAGAGAGAGAGAGAGTAAATACAACTGAACAATAATAATAATAATAATAATTGTCAGTAAGTACTGGTGTCACATGACTGATGTGAACCAGTTGATTGGCTAATGGCGATGCGCTAAAACTGTTAGTGCGCTAACTTTTTCACAAAGCGTATTCTTCCGCCCTTTGCCTAAGCGAGACTGTACTCTCATCCTCAGAATTAATTAATGACATGTAGCTTATATTCTCCACAATACCAATGACCATACATTTTTTGCTTCTCAATTAAAGCAGAAGTGGTTTTTTTTCTGACATATTGCATGTGCCTGTGCCACAGTTGCCACTGATCTAAAAAGAGAACTCGCTGTGTCTATTTTTTCAGTGTCGACTTGCAAAGATTCTTCTCATAATTATGCCGTGTTAGTGGCATGTAGCTTATTATCCACATTACCAAATGATGAGTTAGTATATATACAACTAGATGAATACCCGCTTCGCCGGGACATACCCGCTTCGCCGGGTGTACGCCGGCTTCGCCGGCGCACCGCACGAAGGAAGGGAGATAAACGCGCAAAACACTGGAGAAGAGTAAAAATAGTATAACGGGAATATGGATTGAGCGTTGTCGACAGTGACCTTCTAAAAATAGAAACGGGAATATGGATTGACGCCACACGAAGGAAGGGAGATAAACGCTGAAAACACTGGAGAAGATAAGGAAGAGTTACTGGGAATGGATCCAGAGAAAAACCAAAATCGGTTCAGCGCTGCGCGCTGAGAGCACGTGTTGAAATATCTCATCGAGCAGGTTGTGTCCGACCACCCCATGAAGCACAGACTGAGCAACCTCACCAAGAACCGGCTCAAACGGAGCAGTTTTGTACACGAGAGCAAGAGACTTTCTCGACAGTACAGGGAAGTCCTCCCACAGAACACTCTACCTCTGACTCAAGAAGAAGAGGAAACCCCCAAGGCAACAGAGAAACCAGGCATCCAGATCTGCACCAGTGTTCCACATGTTACCTCAGGAGAAGATCAGAATGACACAGCTCGACAGGCACTCACCTTAGCCCTGATCGACGAACAGTACCCAAAAGAGGCGTGGATCCATGTATACACCGATGGATCAGCAACTAACGCCGTGCTCAATGGAGGTGCTGGCATTCTGATCCAGTTCCCTGGGGGGACATACAGCTACATCCAGCGTTGCCACTGGCAAACACTGCCCAAACTATAAAGCAGAAGCAGAAGCTCTCATGCAGGCCGCCTCCTTGGTTCAGGACTCCGCAGACCCTTGCTACCAAGTTGTCTTCCTCTCGGACGCCCTTTCAGTCCTTCAGGCCCTAGAGAACGACAAACTCCCACAGCTGGCCAAAGCATTACAGCTGGTCAGACAAACCAGAAGAGTTGTTCTCCAGTGGATACCAGCACACTGTGGGATACCAGGAAATGAAAGGGCAGATGAGCTGGCGAAAGAAGGAGCCGTGGAAGACCAACCTGAAAACAGTGTCAGCTTTAGTGAGCAGAAGACAATCATCAAGGCATTGATGAGGCCAAGGACAAACAGAGATGACTACCACACAATGTCCAGAGAGCAGCAAGTCAACCTCATCAGGCTGCGTACTGGCCACAACAGGCTCAGTGCTCACATGAACCGAAAGTTCAAGCTGGCGCCATCACCAACCTGTGCCTGCGGTCAAGAAGACCAAACAGCGGAACACATCTTACAGCGATGTCCCTTACTAGATGAGGAACGAAAAGAAGTGTGGCCGTCACCAATTCCCTTGCAGACCAAACTGTATGGCATTCGACAGGAGTTGGAGAAAACGACAACATTTATCACCAGTGCTGGATTGATCGTGTAACCTCTGCGAACGCCAAGAAGAAGAAGAAGGACAGGATGGAGGTCACGGCAGCAGCCGCCGGGTCAGCGCTATGCGCTTCGTTCAATAATCAATTTTCTCGATTTGCTCTATAAATCCCTTAGTGCACTGGGATGTCTCAATAACTTGAATAATAATGAGAGCTTATATAGCCTAGCGCGATCCACAGTGAACTGTGCTCTCCGCGTTTTACATATTAACTATGAATAAAAACCATATATAATATTATATATACACACACACACACACCTCTCTCTCTCTCTCTCTTTCTCTCTCTCCGACCCCCCCCCCCCTCTCTCTCTCTCTCTCTCTCTCTCTCTCTCTCTCTCTCCCCCGATAAATGAAATTCAATTCAATTCTCTCTCTCTCACTCTCTCACTCTCTCTCTTTCTCTCTCTCTCTCAACCCCCTCTCTCTCTCTCTCTCTCTCTCTCTCTATATATATATATATATATATATATATATTGACATTTTCAAATCAAGCCTTCTTTATTCAGGTGCGGTCCTATGGAACTCACTGCCTATTTTTCTTAAGCATAAAACAAACACAGACAGCTTCAAAAAAAATTATATGTCGCACATAATGCAACTAAACATGTGCTGAATGGTTCATCAATTCATTTAAAATGTAAGTGCATGTTAAACAGAATTATAATAATATGCATATCTAAATTAAGTTATGTTAAAAATTGACACTTTTTATCATTGGAAATTATACTTAAAATGCAGCATGACAATCTATTTTTTAAATTTGTATCTGTATATACAGTTATAATGTATTAAAGCCATATGTACTCGATGACTATACACGCTAATTGCTTTACCAACAGCTGGAGACAGACTAAATTAAGTTCCCTGCAAAATATTGTGGTCTAGGACCCCTTAAATGTTGAGATATTTGAATTTTCATTTTGATCTGGATCGTCCTATTTATAGATTTGGCAACACATGTAACGTTGATGCAAGGGAGAGAACACCGCGGCTTTGTTGACATCCTCACTTTTTCAGAGGCTAGAACAAGCTGTAATGCATGTATTATGGTCCGCGCATGGTGACGTATCGTCATTATATGGTCTTATGGTGCGTTTGACATCGATTGTAGGCAAACTACACTTTGTAAACACGGGAGTGCGTTAGTATGCCTTTAAGTTTGATGTGATAGTTCTTTGATTATATTGTTTTCTGTTCTTGTTGACCCTGTATTAGGGCGAGGGCTGGATGTAAAAAAGCAATATTCTTGCTTATCTATTACCCTCGATAATAAAGATTTTGTCTTGTCTTGTCTTGTCTTGTCTCTCTCTCTCTCTCTCTCTCTCTCTCTCTCTCTCTCTCTCTCTCTCTCTCTCTCTCTCTCTCTCTCTCTCTCTCTCTCTCTCTCTCTCTCTCTCTCTGTATAGTCTGTACGACTAATTGGCTTCCTCATTTAAGTCTCTTTCGATTTGCCTATAAATATAATGTAATCATAATCACGATCTTGTTTTTCCTGTTTAAAAGGCTGAGTGTAATTCTGTGTTTCTGTTCTGTTTAGCGTGCCTTGCTTCGAGAGGAGAAGGACAAGAAGAGAAATCGGATGAACAAAAAGCGACCCAGGAACCGTACACAGCGACGCCGTCTCTCCAGCACCAATCAGAAGGTAGGCTTTGCGTGACGTTTTTGGTTGAATGACGTCATCTTGTCTTGTGTTTTGTTTTCACCTCCGATTTTAGGCTTATTTATTGATTTATGTAGAGATTTATTGATTCATTGATTTGTTTATTTATTTATTGATTAATTAATTCATTTATTTCCTGTTTGTACCTTCGATTTTGGGCTTTTTGTTTTTATTGTTATGATTTTATTTGTTCAGTTGTGTATTTATTCTGTTTACTTTTTTTTAATATAATTGGTTTGCCAAAATCTTTCTTGTTTTGTTCCCTTATTGTATCGTTGCTTCTTCCTTGAAAATTTATGTTCAACTTGTCTCCCTTTTTCCCCCTCATCTGGCAATATTTTAAAACAGAATATCACAGAAATTGCCACAAATTTATATTGTTTGAGTGTGTCTTTTTCTGTCTCCATCCCCTCTCTCATTCGATCCCTCAATTGAAAGGTTGTTGTAAGTGCTCGTCTTTTTTTTTTAAATTTAATTTTTAACTTCACATCTTGATAAATTCTTTGGAAAGTTCACCGAAATTGAAGTAAAAATTAAAAATATCGCATTTCAGCCGCCGGCAAATTCTGAATTATCGACGTCCTTTTTTGCACTCAAGATCAAGAGTGTGCAAGTACGCAAACACTCCTTTAAATCTACTTTCTTTTTCGTTTTTGTTGTTGTTTGTTCTTGTTGCCATCGAATATTTAAATGTCATGTGCGTTGTTTTAGTAAATGTGAGCTACAATTGCACCCACTCCCTGTGAAAAAAATAAAAAATATATATACAGCGCTTTCACTACCGAGCCAGATCTGGAGCTGCAACCATACTTTTGAAAGGCTCAGAAATCGAAAGGGTTTCGCTAAGCCCGAATCAAAATAGACGATGTTCGGAAATAACTCTGTCGGGTTTGAATGGATTGTGACCACAGAGTGGTTGTGACAGAGTGGTTGTGACCACAGAGTGGTTGTGACAGAGTGGTTGTGACCACAGAGTGGTTGTGACAGAGTGGTTGTGACCACAGAGTGGTTGTGACAGAGTGGTTGTGACCACAGAGTGGTTGTGACAGAGTGGTTGTGACCACAGAGTGGTTGTGACAGAGTGGTTGTGACCACAGAGTGGTTGTGACAGAGTGGTTGTGACCACAGAGTGGTTGTGACAGAGTGGTTGTGACAGAGTGGTTGTGACAGAGTGAATACACTTGCTTGTGCACGAGTGATAACATACCGACATTCAACTACTGCCTTGTGCACTAGCTATTTGTCGGTGAAAAATACTCGTGAAAACGTATACTATTTCAAAATTAGTGTCAAAATTAAAAACCAATTATAACAATCCAAGACACACACAACACAACTGCACATACACACACACACACACTCGCTCTCTGTCTCTCTCTCTCTCTCTATGTCTGTCTTTCCAATCTGTTGGAGAAATTATAACGGTGTGTAGCATATATATGACAGGAGTTTGTAATAATGTAATAAACTTACTTCATAATTTACTAGACGGCACAGACACAGACAACTGTGTGACATGCACTGTTGCCTACAGCAGCAGATGTTTCTATCGCTGATTGCCAAAGGGATGAAAGGGGGATGGTAAGACACTAAGTGGATTAGGCCAAAAAAAAAATTGTCTGTTTCTGGTCATCCGACCGACCCTAAATTTCGGCGCCGACCCTAAACTTTTTTTTTCCAAACTCAAAAATTCTTTTCTTTTTTTTTTTGGTGGTAAAGGACAGGGTGAGAAAATGAACAACAAAAACGTGTGAAAACGAAAGTCCGCTGACGATTTGTAAATGTGTTGAGTGTCTTGTCTCTATGTATAGTGAATCCAGTCTCTTTGCGCGATTTTTAAAGTTAGTTTTATTGGTCTACATTTGGGGTAAAAAAAAAAAAGAAAAAAAAAAAAAAAAAAAAAAAAAAAAACACCTACCTACCGACCCTATTTTTTTTAGCCATGTTACCAGAAACAGACAAATTTTTTTTGTGGCCTTATCGGTCTGTGTCTAGGAGTGCAATGCCAGAACACAACTGTAATTAGGCTCAGGAACCCTTAGGAAGCGCCGGGTTGCGTTCGAAATGAAGGAACACCGAACCCGCTATTTTTGTCCCTCGCTAGATTGGCTGCCGACTTCCGGCAGGAGGGGATCATGGGAATGGTAATTTCGGGGAGAGTCGATGGCAAGGCTTCAATTAATAGATCTCTTTTTTGTGATTTTGTGTGTGGTGGTGGGGGTGGTGAGAGTGGAGTCCGAGCCAACAGGCGGGCCCTCATCACACTCTGTCTCTCTTTCGTGTCTAAGTCGAAGTATCTGTCTCTCCCTCTTCCAATGTCTGTCTCAGACTCTGTCTTCCCCCTCTCTCTCTCTCTGTCTCCCCCCTCTCTCTCTCTCTGTCTCCCGCTCTCTCTTTCCACCCACGCCTCTCTCTCCCCCCTCTCTTTCTCCCCCCCCCCTCTCTGTTTCCCGCTAACTCTTTCAATCCACGCCTCTCCCCCCCCCTCTCTCTCTCTCTCTCTCTCTCTCTCTCTCTCTCTCTCTCTCTCTCTCTCTCTCTCTCTCTCTCTCTCATTTCGTATTTTATGTCACATAGAAAGTGACGCTGTGGATTTGACACTTCCCTGTTCCACAAATGAACACAGTAAAAAGACAGCGAGTACATTTTATGTGCATCTTTTTTGTTTTAAATGTATCTCCAATGACTGAGATCAGCATACTGCTTGAGGCAGTGGCGTCTTTTCCGTGGTTCGTTTACTTTGGAATTTAATTTGAAGAAGGAACCTCGTAAAAGGTTTTATGTCAGACCGGTGACTTTTTTTAGTTTACTCACGTACGTGTAACCTATAAATTCATCAACTCTGTCCGGCACTGTGCGTGTGCGCGAGAGGGCACACACACACACACACGCACACGCACACACACACACACACACACACACACACAGACACACACAGACACACGCACACACACACACACACACACACACACACACACACACACACACATACACAAACACACACAACCGAAGATCAGCAATACTTAGTGCAAGAATAAAAACAAAACAAAAGCAAAATGTAGCCACTAAATCAGGCAGGGAACAAAGTGATATTTATAGCTGTGCTACACGCGCAGGTAAAGCAGCTCTTTTGATAGTTAATGTAAACACACTTTTGTTTTAATTGTTAGTACATCTGCTGCCAAGATTCCTTTGAAAAAAATTCCTGTGATCATATTCTTAAATTCTAAAATTCTTTCATCTTTGGAGTATCTCAAGCTCGCATCGATCATTTGTATGTTGGAACATGGCGATTTGCCAAATCAAGTAACGAAAAAACAAAAAGTCGTCCCTTTTATCTGTCATGTTGTTGATAACAAGTACTTGAGTCCGTAACTAGGCCAAGGCTCTTGGTGGAAATGTATTTTAAAATTACTGTTTTTGTTTTGTTTGTGTTTTTGTTTGTTTCAAGCTTCGTTGAAGGTGTGTGTTATTTTTGTCTGTATACTATTACTTATCTGCTATCCGAAACGGATGGAATTGAACAGCTCAAACAAGCAGAACTAAAGATCTAGATAATGGAAAAAAAACAAAAATGAAAGCACAATAAAAACAAAAAAATAAAGGAAATAGTATTGACGTGTTGACATTAAGGACACACAAACTTGAAAGCGATGAAAAAGTAGGAAGCTTAAACAAACAAACTTAAATGAACGCGTGTAGAAAAAAAGCTTCATGGTGACAGTGGCAGGAACAATTGCGACAAAAAAGAAAGAAAGGATGAATGAAGAAGTTAGAGAACGTGAAGTAAATTACGAAACAAAGACAAAAAGAAGTTATAGCCAGAAGGGTTTGAAAGGACCGTGCTTGGAATGTCAGAACCTTCTTCACTTTAGGCCACACACAAAAAATAGTCTGTTTACGGTGACATAGGCAACAAAAAAAGTCTGTTTACGGTGACATAGGCAAAAGAAATAGTCTGTTTACGGTGACATGGGCAAAAAAAATAGTCTGTTTACGGTAACATAGGCAAAAAAAATAGTCTGTTTACGGTAACATAGGCAAAACAAATAGTCTGTTTACGGTAACATAGGCAAAATAAATTGGCTGTTTACGGTGACATAGGCCAAAAAAATAGGGTCGGTAGGTCGGTATTTTTATTTTATATATTTAAAAAAACCAAAAAAAACCATATTTTTAAGTTATTTTGCCAAAAAAACAAAGACTTTTTTAATTATTATATATATTTTTTTTTTACATTTATTTTTTTTAATTTATTTTTTCCCCAAATGCCCCCAAAAAAGTCTAGGGTCGCGCGAAAAAATAGGGTCGGTCGGGATACCGTAAACAGACACATTTTGGTTTTTTTGCCTTACTGCGGTA
This sequence comes from Littorina saxatilis, assembly GCF_037325665.1. Classification (NCBI taxonomy): domain Eukaryota; kingdom Metazoa; phylum Mollusca; class Gastropoda; order Littorinimorpha; family Littorinidae; genus Littorina; species Littorina saxatilis. Next base: position 38,677,163 of record NC_090257.1, read on the forward strand.
GACTTACTTGTAAATAGTTTCAAACATGGAGACCACCATGTAAAATGAGAAAGAAAATACAATTAAATCGGTCTCAAATAGCCAAATAGTTTGAAGAGATATAAAAAAAAAACTTTAAAAAAACATTCAACCGTGCGTTGTAACGTCAAATACGAATGTTTTGAACCAAACACCAAATTCACAAGTTCGTTCCGAATAACACCCCTGACTCGACTGCGCACTGATGATCGGTGTCTATTTAGATCGGGCGCTTGTACCTGTAGTCAAGTTGTTATCGTTACAAATATACAGCGTATATATAAAAGAGAAAACGCGAAAGTTAAAATATGTTTTGATGGAGGTATTGACCTGACGTCTGGCTTCTCGAATACCACTACCACACACGAAACAATCCCACCTACCCTAAAACAACAACAACAACAACAACAACCACAACACCACAACACCACAACAACAACAACAACAACAACAACAAGGATACACGTATGATGAAGGATCTGTAGTTATAATAATAATAATAAGAAGAACATTTATATAGCGCTAAATCAAAAACTTTCGTTAAAAAGGCTTGCTCTAAGTTATCTAAAGGACAAATAAAACAATTGCTACCTCCGTTTTCCACATCATATTTTTTATTTGTTTATCTTCCCCTTTCTATCATTCTCACGTTATCTGCTCTTATTTCACGCAATTTCCATGATTGCATTTTATTCCAAGCATTTTTGTCTGTACCCTTTTCAATCTGTCTTTTTATGTTATAAATTTTTGATTTATTTTCGATGTGGGAAGATTTGACGTAGAAATGTTCAATTTGTATTCTAGTGTGCTTAAAACGCACTCCTTGTCTGATTAGATGACGTGGTTTTCTTAACTCTCAACAATCTTTAAACAGTAAAAAGAGTGGTTGCTGAAGAAGAGGACTGGTGTATGTTTGTTTTGTCTGTCAGTTTGTTTGTTTGTCAGTTTGTTTGTTTTTAATTTGTTTAAGTTTGTGTGCGGCCTGCAAGGTTTTTATTCACAGTACATTAATATGAGCGTATCCCTGTGTGTGTGTGTGTGTGTGTGTGTGTGTGTGTGTGTGTGTGTGTGTGTGTGTGTGTGTGTGTGCGTGCGTGCGTGCGTTCGTGCGCAGGCGTGTGTGCGTGCATCCATATGTGCGCGTGCGTGCGTGCGCGCGCAGGCGTTTTTGCGTGCATCCGTATGTGCGCGCGCGCGCGCAGGCGTGCGTGTTTTTTCTGTTCGCTTGTGTACCTGCGTGTGTTTCTAAAAGAAGAAGCTAAGGTAAACGTGCTCTTATGTTTCATGCAGATCTCGTCCACGTGTGGTTTTTTTTTTTTACTGGTTTAAACTGACGTTAATGTCTTTGTATGTCTTAACAGGCCCGTGAACTGAAAAGAACGGCCTTGGGACGCCGACCAAGAAGAGGTATACAATTTATTACCACATGTCTGTTTTGTCTTCAGCGGCTAATTTATGACAGCATGTCTGAATCTTCTTTGTTTACGAGCGACACGAAGAAGAAGAAGAATGCTCTCCAAGGAAAATGTTCTATTACTTTAGATGTCTGTTGTGTCTCAAGTAGAGCATTTATTACAACATGTCTGAATCCTCTTAAAGGAAAATGTTTTATTAAGTGACAACGGTTTCCACTTTTAAGCAAAACTTAAATGTGAACATGCTTCTGATGTCTAACGGATAAAAAGAAGGTGGTAAATGCTCTCCAAGGAAAATGTTCTATTTACGTTGCATGTTTGTTGTGTCTTAATTAAGTGAAACATTTATAACAACATGTATGAATCCTCTTAGACGCTCCCATGGGGTCGCCTTCACAGAGCTACCCCACCCCTTTACTTCTCTTCTTTTGTCTTATTTCTGCCTTACCAGTCCTTTCACCTATATTTCCTTCCAAGAAAACTCTCCCTACTATTCCCTGCAGTTTTCCAATTCTTTTCTTGTTGTCTTATTTCTACCTGACTGGATCCATCACCTTTATTTCACTTACCAAAAGTCTTCTTTTCCACATCCTTATTTCTCTGCCCCCCGCATGTCGTAAGAGGCGACTAACGGATTCTGTTTCTCCTTTTACCCTTGTTGAGTGGTTCTTGTATAGAATATAGTCAATGTTTGTAAAGATTTTAGTCAAGCAGTATGTAAGAAATGTTAAGTCCTTTGTACTGGAAACTTGCATTCTCCCAGTAAGGTAATACATTGTACTACGTTGCAAGCCCCTGGAGCAATTTGTTGATTAGTGCTTTTGTGAACAAGAAACACTTAACAAGTGGCTCTATCCCATCTCCCCCCTTTCCCCTATCCCATCTCCCCCCTTTCCCTCGTCGCGATATAACCTTCGTGGTTGAAAACGACGTTAAACACCAAATAAAGAAAGAAAGATCCTCTTAGACGAAAATGTTTGATTTAGTTACATACTTTTATGCGAAACTTATATGTGAACATGCTTCTGATGTCTAACGAACGAAAAAGACGAAGGATAAGAATGCTCTCTAACGAAAAATGTTCTATTACGTTGCATGTCTGTTGTGTCTTAAATTTAATGGAACCTCCTAAAACGAAACTGTGTTTTATTACGTTACATGGGTTTAGCTTTTAAGGGAAACTTAAAAGTGAACATGCTTCTGATGTCTAACAAGCGAAAAGAAGAAGGAGAAGAATGCTCTCTAAGGAAAATGTTCTATAACGTTGCATGTCTGTTTTGTCTTAAGTGGAACATTAATTACAACATGTCTGGATCCTCTCAAAGGAACATGTTTTTATTGAGTTTCATATGTTTTATCCTTAAAGCGAAACTTAAATGTGAACATGCTTCTGATGTCTAACAAGCGAACAGAAGGAGAAGAATGCTCTCTAAGGAAAATGTTCTATAACGTTGCATGTCTGTTTTGTCTTGAGTGGCACATTTATGATAACATGTCTGGATCCTCTTAAAACGAAACTGTTATTTATTACATTACATGTGTTTTCCTTTTATGCGAAACTTAAAAGTGAACATGCTTCTGATGGCTAACGGACGACAAGGAGAAGGAGACGAATGCTCTCTAGGGACAATTTTCTATTACGTTGCATGTCTGTTTTGTCTTAAGTGACAAATTTATTACAACATGTCTGTACGAGACTTAAAAGTGAAACTGCTTCTGATGTCTAAAGAATACATTTTCCCCACCTGCGCCATTGTGTCATTCGCCATAGATTAAGATAAAGACGCCAAGTTTACAACGACAGGCTCAGGGTATAGGAACATGAATATACGCTTGCGGGGAATAAGAAAAGCGTTAGCGCCGCATTGTACGGCAGCTCGCTTTCCCCAGAAAAAAGCAACCCGAATTTCCATGAGGGTAACCTCACAGAACTGTATACAATCTGATCCTTACCAGAGTAGACTTTGAACATAGGTAATGCGCGTAACACAAATGTAAATTTCAACTGGACAGGTATATAACTGTGGTGAAGTTTGTTCAGCAGGGTTTTCACATTACAGTGGGTGTGTTTGTTTTGTTGACCCACACCGCAATTACTCCCTCCCCCCTCCCTTAAACACACTCACCCTCACCTTTCCCACATTCTGGCTACTCCATTCAAGTAACACCGAGGTGTGTTTTTTACCTCGTGCTCGGCGGAACTTGGCGTGTGCATGTGCACCGAAACAACTGCAAGATGCATTATGCATGCCATTTGATTTATGGTCGACGTCTGTCTTTGTTATTTTGTTAGTGTTTTGTTTTTTGTTTTTCAGGGTAGGGGGGGGGGCGTGTGGTGTGTGTGTGTGTGTGGGGGGTATGTGTGTGTGTGTGTGTGTGTGTGTGTGTGTGTGTGTGTGTGTGTGTGTGTGTGAGTGTGAGAGACTGCATGTGTGTGTTTGCATGATGGAAACCACAGACGTTGAAAAGGGAGCCTCCCCCCCCCCCGTTAACAAATTACATTTTTTACATTTTAGACATTCTGATGAGCTCCTGCTTTTCAAAACGCAAACGCGAAAAAAACAAAGAAAGTGAAAAATAGGGGAACAAAAAATGTAGAGCACTTGTCATTTTCACAGGAAAGTTGCCAGATCAAGTTTTCCCGTATTCAAGAAATAACAAATTCTTGGTTCTCCGCTCGTTCCGGGAACGTCAAAATGACAAACGAGAACCCGCAAAAACATGGCATTTTTGGGGCTTTATTTTTGGAAACTGTGTTTTGGGGGGTCGATTTCTGATGCCATTTAGGACAACAAAACAAATGTGACCCTCCACCACGGAATGAGTCGCATGTCACCTTTGCATGATTTTCATATTTTTACATTTTCCTACAGAGTTTGGTATGCTCTATCCAGTGGTGAAAACCGTTTTAGAAAAGAGCGAAAACTGTTTGAGTTATAAGCCTGTGACTAAGGTGACCCTCACACTGTTACCAGGCACTCCCCGGACTTACATTAAGCCTAGCGCAGTCTAACCGCGCGAGGTGACATGCGACTCATTTCGTGGTGGAGGGTCACAAATGAGCTCGGGTTTGACAGTCTGTTTTTGACGTTGTGGTTGTTCCGTAATTACGTTATCGATCGTAGTCAAGAAAAGGAAACAAAGAGGAAAATGTGTGTTGCAATTTGAAACCTCTTGTAGCACCAAAACAGCAAGAATAATGCAATAAATTTTGAGTTACAAAAGTCCGGGTTTGTATTATTACTTTTTTCCCTCCTAATTGGAAACTCCTGTTAAAGAATCAGAAACACGGGGAAATGTCAACATCTTTATTAAAGATACGTTCCTCCCCGACTTCTCATCGTCATCTGGCCACGCCTTTCCTTGCGATTGAAGCATCCTTTCACTTTGATTAATACCAAAATCCAACATCCTGACTGTACAGAGTGGGAATGGTTTGCTAAATAATGTTGTGAATGACATCAGTCTTTTGCTGGCTCGCATTCAGTACGTATGGCAATGCATCCCTGAGGACGTACATTTGCTACATAATTAACTTCCCTCATCCATTAGCATCTTTTTAGTAAACACTTAATTGCGTCCATCTTGAACTCCTATCTTTCCTTAAGTCACATTAGTTCACGTTTGCATCTGTCTTGGATTTCCATTTGTAATTATACTCCCCTGTGTAGATAAATTTATCATTCAACTTTAAAGTTTTTTTGGTTTTGTTTTGTTATTTTTGTTACCTCAGTTGCTTCAAACCCATATTATTTGCCTGATTTATTTCCTCTTTTTTTCTGTTCTTTTTTATATAGGCATCCTTCTTCCTTGGTCTTTTTCTTTATAACATAATCAACTTTATATTATACAAAACATAAACTTCTTTCTAATAGTTAACACTAATTCCAATAAAATACCCAAATCTAACTTCTTTCCATACTTAAAGTTTCCAATGGTCATATTTGTTATTAAAATACAATAATTTATAAAATAACCTTTAAAGTTGAAAAAATTATGTTATACATTGTTCAACTAAGGTTCATTAAAGTTTAAAGTTTATCATTTATGAACTTATAAATTCATCATTAAATTGAAGACATGGACTTCTCACGTCCATCTTGAAGTCCCATCTTTGGTTCAAGCAAAACTGTATTCAATTCTGATATAATGACATACATACAATATTTGACATCTAGGGTAGCGCCTTACCGCAGAAGCTCGCTTTCCTCCTGAAAAAGTTTCTTTCATGTCCATGAGAAACAAATTGGACTGAACGATGTTGAAGTTCCCAAAGCCTGATGTTAAATGGGCGAGGTCCACTTCGCAAAGTCTGTTTCACCAAAGTTCGCTGCACACAGCTTTGGCACTGAATTCTTGATGCAAAGTCAACGTCAGGTTCAATTAAGGAATGCAAGCCTTCACCTTGGCTTTCATTATTTTAACTCTACTTACCTTACATCCTTTTGTTTTGACTCGACTTGAACAGTGGATGACCGCCCTGATATGGCCCTTCGTTGTCGGCTGGGCGTTAAGCAAACAAACAAACAGTGGATGAGGACCTAAAGGGTATCATAATGGTCATCGACCCAAAAGCAGCGGATAAATAACTCATAGCTTAGCTTACCTAACCTGACCTTAAACTAACGAGCCTAACCTCATTGCATCTTACAGCATTTCCCTTTCACTTACCGACCTCACCTTACCTTGCCTCACCGGACCCTTAAAATCTGTCCGTCTGTCTGTCTGCCAAACTTAGATTAGATCTTTGGTGCTTATGGGTCGATTGCGCTGACATTTGGCGTGTAGCTTGTTATTTCTCTCCTCCGCAGAAGCAGCGAAGCGTAAGGGCGGGCAGTACAACCGGAACGCGGCCTACGAGGAAGAGATCCGTCGCGACGAGTCACGCAAAGCCATACGTCGTGCCAGACGTCACGCTAGCAACTTGGCGCGCGAGCGACTGCAGCAGCAACGTCGTCATGGCGACGATGACAACCCCGACGAAGACGAGGACGATCTGGACGATGGGGAGGAGGACGACGACCTTGACAAGGACTCCCAGGACGACGTCGAGCAGCTTCCGGTCGGTGACGAACCCTGGGATATCTCCACCACATCCGGGCATGCGCAGTCCTCTCGCTCCTCTTCCCGGAAGTCTCGCCCGGCGCGGAGCGCAGCGGGTAAGGAGGCGGGTGTTCCTGGAAGCAGCAGCAAGGCCAAACCGTCGTCTTCGGCAACGTCGACGTCGGCGCAGGTCTTGGAGACGTCGGACCCTGAGGATTACTTTGACGACGCCGACGACGAGTCCAGGGACATGAGCGAGGACGACGACGGCGAGGAAACGGAAGTAGGGGAAGGTAACTCTGTGTCCTCGCGCGACCAAGGGAGCTCACTGCGAAGGAAGAAGCGGCACGGGAAGATCCGTCCCCTGAGACGACGTCATCTGGATCCCAGTTTGCTTGAGGACAGTCTGGATGGGGCTCTTGGCCAGGTGAGGAGGAGTGTTGTTGTGTATGTGTCATCGTTATCATCATTGCCATTATTATCGTCACCATCATCGATGAGTGTGTATGTGTCATCGTTATCATCATTGCCATTATTATCGTCACCATCATCGATGAGTGTGTATGTGTCATCGTTATCATCATTGCCATTATTATCGTCACCATCATGATTGAGTGTGTATGTGTCACCGTTATCATCATTGCCATTATTATCGTCACCATCATCGATGAGTGTGTATGTGTCATCGTTATCATCATTGCCATTATTATCGTCACCATCATCGATGAGTGTGTATGTGTCATCGTTATCATCATTGCCATTATTATCGTCACCATCATGATTGAGTGTGTATGTGTCACCGTTATCATCATTGCCATTATTATCGTCACCATCATCGATGAGTGTGTATGTGTCATCGTTATCATCATTGCCATTATTATCGTCACCATCATCGATGAGTGTGTATGTGTCATCGTTATCATCATTGCCATTATTATCGTCACCATCATCATTGAGTGTGTATGTGTCATCGTTATCATCATTGCCATTATTATCGTCACCATCATCATTGAGTGTGTATGTGTCATCGTTATCATCATTGCCATTATTATCGTCACCATCATCATTGAGTGTGTATGTGTCATCGTTATCATCATTGCCATTATTATCGTCACCATCATCATTGAGTGTGTATGTGTCATCGTTATCATCATTGCCATTATTATCGTCAC
>NC_090257.1:38689810-38692310 GCF_037325665.1 Littorina saxatilis
ATTCCATCAACTTGTGAACACCTCAACCAGATTGACTGATACAACATCAACGTTGATTGACCATATTTACACTAATAATACCTCCATGGTGTCAAACGTGAAAACTGTACCTTCAAGCATCAGTGACCATTGTTCAGTATTTTGTTCTTGGTCGTTCAAGTTACCTAAGCCGGTGCACAAGGGCCATACAACTATTGAATATAGAAGCTTTAAAACGTTTGATGAAACTAAATTCTTCTTTGATCTCAGTTTAGCACCATTTTCCTCTGTGTTTAATCATGTTGTTGCTGACGAAGCGTTGGGCGCCCTTTTAGATATATTTTATCCTATAGTGGATAAGCATGCCCCACTACGTCACCACAGAGTGAAATATCCATCTCTTCCCCCATGGTTGACAGAACAGATTATAGAAGCCATGTCCCTGCGTGATTTTTACAAAGCAAACAACATGAAGTCTGATTTTAAGAAACAAAGGAATAAAGTGACAGAATTAACACGTCAAGCAAAAGCAAATTACTTTAATACATTAATCGAGGACAAGAAAGATATTGCAACTGTTTGGCGTGCTGTTAATAACATATTAGGTAAATCTAAACAGAACTCAAATCGGTCTGCCACAACCATCTCCCCTGAAGATTTTAATAACCATTTTTTGTCCCTTGCCAATAGGCTAAATGAATCTGCAAAATGCGACAGTCCTGATTCTGACCTTGAAGTCTCTCTCACAAAATTACATGATTTTTGCAATGACAAATGTAAACCGGACGATTTTTTTACTATTCCAGACATGGCAGTGCATGAGGTAGGTAAGGCGCTAGAAGGCCTTGAGAATAAAAAGTCCATGGGTCCTGACAAGATTCCTCCTTACTTGGCCAAATTAGCTCTACCATATATTGTGGAGCCACTCACCTATGCGTATAATCTCTGCATAAAGCAAAATACTGTACCTAGTTTACTAAAAAGAGCAAAAGTAATTCCACTCCATAAAGGCGGAAATTTATCCGACCCAAATAATTTTAGACCCATTTCCTTATTACCCATTTTATCCAAACCATTGGAAAAACATATTCACAAACATTTGCTCGCGTACATAGAAAGCAGAAACCTTTTCCATCAATTTCAATCTGGTTTTCGAACAAATCACTCTTGTCACAGCGCCCTTACCACGCTATGCGACACCTGGTTGTCTGCAACAAACCGATCTGAAATCAGTGGTGCTGTGTTTCTCGACTTTAAAAAAGCGTTTGATCTTGTTGATCATTCAATTTTACTGAAGAAATTACAGTTGTATCTCAGAAACAGTTCAGTGTGTAACTTTTTTGCTTCCTATTTACAGGACAGATCTCAATATACTGCCCTAAACTGTAAAATATCTACTGAGGAGACTGTGAAATGCGGGGTGCCTCAAGGGTCAGTGCTTGGGCCGATCTTGTTCTGTCTGTATATCAATGATCTGCCACTGCACATTTCTGACAGTAATGTAAGAAGTGATTTTTTTGCTGACGATTCTTCTCTTCACTCAAGTGGAAAGTCTGTTACAGTAATAGAGTCCTCCCTTCAAACAGCTTTAAACGATGTAAATAACTGGTGTAGTGCTAATGCTATGCTTGTCCATCCAATAAAAACTAAAAGTATGGTAATTGCAACCAGACAAAAACATCAGATTTCTCCACTCAAACTAAATCTTACTATTGGTACGCAATCAATTGAACAAGTTCAACAGCATCGCGTTTTAGGGGTAATTCTTGATTGTGAATTCAAGTGGCAGGCACAAATACAGCATATTTGCAAGAAAGTAGCCAAGAACGTTTTCCTCCTATCCAAGTTAAAGCAATATACCGACAGAAGGACTCTGGAAATGTTCCACCATGCTCATGTAATGCCTCACATTAATTATGTTTCGACGCTCTGGGATGGCAGCAGTGATGTCCACTTGAAAAAGTTAGACTCTCTCTATCGTCGCTCGGCCAAACTCATCGTAAAGGATAATGCCTCAACAGATATGAAATTAAAAATGCTTAACTTTCTTCCACTGGAAAAGCATCTCAAGTTAAACAAAGCCATTTTCATGCATAAATTGTATCACGGTAAAGTGCCGATTTACATTACATCATTATTTAATAAAGCTACCCACAGATATGGGTCGGTCAACTTGATCCCACCAATTCCACGAATTGACCTGTATAAGACCAGTCTTGCTTTTTCGGGTACTTCAGTTTGGAATTCACTTCCATCATCCTTTAAGCACCTAAAGTCATTAAAAAGTTTTAAAAAATGTGTAAAAAACCACTTAATGTCTGAGTAGTTTAACGCCTTTTGACTTACCAAACTTAGTATTACGTCAAAAATATGCTGTGCATTGTATATTCTGAACATATTTTTGTTACTCTATTGCTACATGTTCGATTGCCACCAGCTTGTATATATAATTACCTGCATAGTATGCATTTGATTTTATGAATAACCACATATGTATGATCTTCATGCCTCATCTTTATCA
>NC_090257.1:38702310-38717310 GCF_037325665.1 Littorina saxatilis
AAACGACGTTAAACACCAAATAAAGAAAGAAAGAGTGCTGGCGGGAGGGAGGGGGGGGGGGGGGGGGGGGGCACACTCAGGACCTCTGACGTGATTTTTGTTTGAATTTGGATTCGAATTCCCCGTATAAGACCATCCCAATTTTTCACGCAGGGATTTTTTTTTTTCAACTTCAACACACATTGAACGTGTGCGGTACAGTTCATTTTGCCAGGGATGGTCACAAACACAAACGTTATTGAACGGCCCCTCGTGCGAAATGTCGTTTTTGCAGACGCTTCAAAATATCGGTCCACCGGGACCAGGTCTAAATCCGGACAGAGTGGCTTCGCCAAAACACTCTAGTCTGACCTTCTGGGAGAAGACTTGGCTTTTCAGCAAGGGGGAAAACACTCTCCCGCCCAGAGAGAGGCATGCAGTGAAGGCAAAATATCCGAGCAAATATTTTGTTCGAGTTCTTTTTGTGTGTGAGGCGGCGTGGGTAGAGGGTGGGGAGGAGAGGGTGAAGGGAAGGGGGGTGGGAGTGGGGGGGGGGGGGGGGGGGGCTCATGTCTTCTTGAACTTTTGGGAAAAACAAAAGCTGAGGTAAATAACCTTTGAAGTTGTTGACAGAAGATACAGGTGAATAATGTGGCCTCGTGGAATCTCTTTTTTCTCTCCCTTTCTCTCAATCCCTGTGTGTGTGTGTATCACTGTGTGTGTGTGTGTGTGTGTGTGTGTTTGTCTGTCTGTCTCGCTCTCTCTCTCTCTCTACCCTCACTCTCTTTATACTCTTCATTTGTATTCTCTCTCCCTCTCACTCTCTCTTTATTCTTCCTTCATTTGCTCTGCCTTTAGCAGGATAATGTGGTACATAATACGCGAGACACCTTTCTCTAAAAACAGTCGAATAAAGAAAATGACAAAAATAATGGAAATATATTTTTAAAGATTAGATTCCCTGCAGTTTATGGCTTCCAGACAGGAAAACAAAAATCAAACTAATAAAAAAAATAAGATAAATAACAGGAAAAAGTGAGTTTGTTTTAAATGCCAAAAGCAAAAAATACAACAAATGGCTACAGCAAGCAGTAAATATAAACGAAATGCCAATGGCTTCCTAGATGAGTTGTTTATCTTGTTTTGTTTTTCCCCCAGCATGCCCTTGTTTTAATTTAACCCTAGGGATGAAAGGGAAATGAAGAGAGAGAGAGAGAGAGAGAGAGAGAGAGAGAGAGAGACAGACAGACAGACAGACAGACAGACAGACAGACAGACAGAGAGAGAGACACACAGAGAGTGAGAGAGAGACACAGAGAGAGACAGAGACAGAGAGAGACAGAGACAGAGAGAGAGAGAGACAGATAGAGAGAAAGAGAGAGAGAGACAGAGAGACAGACAGAGAGACAGAGAGACAGAGACAGAGGGAGAGACAGACAGAGAGAGACAGAGAGAGAGACAGAGAGACAGAGACAGAGAGAGAGAGAGAGAGAGAGAGAGAGAGAGAAAGAGAGAAAGTTTGTTTGTTTGTTTGTTTGTTTGCTTAACGCCCAGCCGACCACGAAGGGCGATATCAGGGCAGTGCTGCTTTGACATTTAACGTGCGCCACACACAAGACAGAAGTCGCAGCACAGGCTTCATGTCTCACCCAGTCACATTATTCTGACACCGGACCAACCAGTAGAGAGAGACAGAGAGAGACAGAGACAGAGAGACAGACAGAGAGAGAGACAGAGAGAGAGACAGAGATACAGACGACAGACAGACAGAGAGAGAGACAGAGAGAGAGACAGAGAGAGAGAGAGAGAGAGAAAGAGAGAGAGAGACAGACAGAGAGACAGACAGAGAGACATTTTATGAATGGTTTCTTGTTTATTTTATGCTGTTGCTCTCTTCCCACCCCACCCCCTTCCACCCCAACTCTCTCTATTCATCATTCTTGCAGGAAACGTTTCTAGATCGTGAACTTGTGCAAAATACTTGAACTACGGAGCTGGACATCGTGTGTCACCATTTTTTATTTTTTTATTTTTTTTTTGTGCAACATTATTTAAACGTTTCAAATCCGTTTAACGTAACATTCTTGCAACCTTTTCTATTTTTCAATTTTTATTGCGGAAGCAGCGATGTTTCTGAATGATAATCTAGCAGATTTTTCACAGCATGCTAAAGTCCGCAATATTCACAAACTTTCAAGCACCCAACTCAGTATTCACAGACTTTCAAGGGCCTTGTAAAGCTTCTCTATTTTTCCCAAACTTTCAATGACTTTTAATGACCGTGCGAACCCGTCACGTAACTCTGGGGTCTTACGAATTTTTATTTTTCAAAATGTGTGCAGGTTCTGTTTCCAGAGGGTGAGGAAAGCTGTGACGCCATCACCAACTCCGCCATACCAGTTCCGCCGGAAGTGAAGCGTATCGCAGTCAACAAGAATTCTGGGGAGACTCTCTTGCACCGGGCGGCGAGGCTTGGGAATGAGGTCAGTGTTAAAGTTCTGGTTGGCCGGTTCGCTTGGTTGTTAAACTTTTCTTCTTACTTCAATTGTGTGTGTGCGCGCAAATGTACAGGGTGGTGTCATAAGTGGTGCATATCGGAACACGTAAATTTAGAGAGGTGCATTTGGATCGCTCTGAAGAAAAATCTTTAAAAAAACAAAAAACAGTTTACTTGCCACAGGCCTTTGAACTTTTGGTATTTAGTTGAGTGTCCTTTGCTCCGTATTACCATTGTTTGCAAGAAAGCAATGTGAGATCTGACCTGAAACAGATTGACTTCTGACCTTGCATAATCAATAATAAAAAAAATTAGAACATTTCGTTCTTTCTGTTTGTTTGCTAATGTACATCTAATCCGAAACAAATAGACTAGCTGCAAACATAAAACAAAATTGTTTATTTTTATTTTTTTACGTTGAATTGTACACAACACAAACCATTCACTAGTACTCTAACTTGTATACACTAGTGCGTCATCATAAAAAGAACCTTAAGCAAGAATTCCGTGTTTTTTGTTTCGTGTTGCTTTTCTGGCTCCAAAGCTAAGTCGTTTCGTTCTGATTTGTTTTCCACATAGTGTAGCCATGGCAACACCATTCTACCCGTGCGGGATCTCTTAGTCTACATGATAATATACAACGATCTTTGGTATACACTACATTGGGGTGTGCACGTTAAAGATCCCACGATTGACAAAAGGGTCTTTCCTGGCAAAATTGTATAGGCATAGATAAAAAATGTCCACCAAATACCCGTTTGACTTGGAATAAAGGCCGTGAAAAGTGAATGCTCGCCTAATAGGCTACTGAGCTTTACTGGCCGATGTGAATGCGTTATATATTGTGTGTAAAAAATGTCTGTTTGTCTGTCTGTCTGTAAAAAATTCCATTTCAAACGGCAGAAATTAATATGTAAGCGCCTAGGGCTATATCTAGATTAGGCGCATAAAAATGATCACAATAATAATAATAATAATAATAATAATAATATCGACATCGTCCGGAAACCCAGTTCACACTTTGCGAAGGACGTGCCATGGACATGTTTTTCACAGTTATGACTGTTTACTTGTGATGTTGACACATTTCAGGCTGGATCTACGGGGGTTAATAATAATAATAATAATGATTATTTATACGCGCACACCTTCCCAAAGGGAAGCTCGTGGCGTTTACAAAGGCGCTTCATGCATACACTCGTACATAACAATCTCACAACCTTACATTCCACACAATCAACCGTACAAAAATAATAATAATAATAATAAAACAAGTACAAAATAAAGGATAATAAAGCAAATATCTAACTGTACATTATTAAAAACTCTAAAAGAATATTATACATCCTGGGTTCCTGGCTACCGGAAGCCAACCCGCCCCCTCCTCCCCTATTCCCGACAAATGTACCTTTTTTTTGCAAGGAGAGGCGCAACATACCCATTTTATATGCTAAATGTCAATAGCATCTTGCCACAGCCCCCCCCCCCCCCCCCCCCCCGCAACATACCCATTTTATATGCTAAATGTCAATAGCATCTTGCCACAGTCCCCCCCCCCCCCCCCTCTCCCCTTCCCCACCTGGACAGCCGATGTACCCATTCCTCATTTTGGAAGCTTCTCCCGCTCATACACTAGATCCAGCCCCTGCATAATGCACTGTTATTCCTGATTGTTTATCGTCGGTTTTTATTTTAATCTGTCAACATTAGACTTTGCTCGTCAAAAACACGCTGCAAACGTGGAGGCGTTCTGTCGTGTGGGGTTTCGAGCAGCAGAGAAGTGGGGATCTCTGTTGCTATAGCTCAACAACAAAACCATAAAATATGCCGCATCATACTTGTATGGCATTCTTTCATGTGTGATTTATGTAGCTAGAGCGACAAGAGCAACAATAATGTGTCTAAACAATTCAATCTGTGTCAGCTACAAAAGAAAACAACATGCCTTTTCCGGCCGCCGTTGGCTCGTCGTCGACAATATTGCCTTGAGCAAAGTTGGAGAAGTGTGCCGATGGCACCTAAAGCAACGACAGCAAGAAAAGAACAGCAACAAGAGGAAGAAGAAAAAAGAAGAAGAAGAACAACAACAACAACAACACACAAAAACAAGACTATATCAAAAACAAAACAAAGAACAACAACAACAACAGCAACAACAGAGAGAAAATGTCTGTTTGTTATTCAGTGCGGCTGATCTCTACGTGTCTTGCAGTTGTTTTGATCATACACAATATGCTATTCACATCAAACTTGCAAGGTCAAATGCCGAGCAAAAAAAAAAGGGGTGTTCATTAATATTGTCCTGCAATTAATCATGTCTTCGGATTGTTTTGATCAGACGCGGTATCTATGGTAACATGATTACACGCTCTGGGGGGAACTGGGATTTGTCGCATATTATTCTTTAAACAAAAAGGAAACTCAAAGTTTGTCACGGGAACCAGTCAATGTAAGATGCGATGACATAACAGCTTTATTTTCACAGGGACAAAACTGTCAGATATAGTCAGAACTGGAAGGAATGTTCTGGTTTACACTTTTTTTTCACAAAACACGATGAAATGAAATAAACACCTTGGAATTGCCGGTTAACTTAATCAACTCTAACTTTCCGGTTCACATACATTTACATGTCTGCATTATTATCCGGTTTGTAATTGCCAGATCGCATTATCTCAGTTTTACAAACTTGTTTGAACATAGAACCTTCAGTTTCGAGGATTAACAACAAGTCTCATGTAAAAATAACGGGGTTTTTTGTAACAAAGGTGCACGTTTGAAAAATATTCCCTGTGCTATGAGTGAATGTACGCTTTTTTTATTCCAATTTTTTAGTTCCTGACAATAGCTACAAACTCCGCGAGGGATAGAGCATAATGTTGCATTGTGGGAGCAGAAAGTGCGGGTCGCGACCGTAGAAAAAGTATTCTTCTCAAAGATACTCCACTAGTCATCGTATAGATCTGTCAGTTTTTGTCTAGGTTATCAGTCTATTCCATCAGACAAAACTTAATAACATTTTTGAGATAAGATCAGTTCAAAAATGATTGTAAGTGTCGAACCTTTTTGTAAGGAAAATATTTTTCGGTCCGCATTGATACATCAATCATACTGTCATTTTTGTTTACCAGTATTGCTGCAAACGGTGTTATGTAATATGTTTCAGATATGCATGATTCTGTCTTGTTCTTATGTTGCTAAGCAACACGCCCTCGTAACTTGGACAAAAAAACAAGATACTGTCCTTGGCCTAGCTAGTGTGTTGCTAAGCAATACATCCTCGTGATTGTTACACTCTGATAAAGCAGGATCGATTCCCCATTTTCTCTGCAGTGCAATTTTACGCTGGTCTGGCTAAACTGAATCAGCCATTTCTTCCGCAACTTAGGGTAAATGGCTAAAGCAACTAATTACACTTGATGCATATCGCCGGAAAGATTCTATTTTTTTCTTTTACGATGAATGGGAAGCATTAGCGATGTCGTTTCCTGACAAGTCGGCTCTATGGAAAGAAGATCTGATGTGAACGGGGAAAAAAGATTGATGACGGTCCATTACATGCTGTAAGAATAAAAGGACACCCAATAGAAAGGTTGGGATAGAGAAGGATTGAAAAAGGAAACAGGGTGAAGTCGTTTGACTCATGTGGCCTAAATTGAAATGAAAATCTGATATGAACACACACCAAAGGCCATGACTGTCATTATGTCGTGAGAATATTTTTTAAATGACACAAGAAAAAGATGTTAGAAGAGAGAGAGAGAGAGAGAGAGAGAGAGAGAGAGAGAGAGAGAGAGAGAGAGAGAGAGAGAGGGGGGGGGGGGGAGGGAGGGAGAGAGACTCAGACAGACAGACAGAGAGGGAGAGACAGAGAGGGTGAGATATCCTGTATATATGTGTACTGTGTAAAGGGGGTGAAGGGGGGGGGGGGGGGACGCAGATACGCAGACCCTTACACCAGGGGCATTAATGATAGGTGAAAACACGCATGCAGCCCGATAGCAGATATCTGCAGAGCTATGTCATCAAAGGTCAAGTTCAGCATGCCTGTCGTAAAGGTTTACTGCCAGAACCCTCCATCATTCTCTTATCGTGATGACCATGATACCTGCCCTTTTCTGGGGTCACGGGATTATTGGTTTAAAGGGACAGTGCCAGATCAGAAAAGAACTTTTCATTTTTCGGGCGAGGCCCGAAAGAATGCAGTGATAAATCAAAACTTGACTAAATGTAAAAACGAAAAGAAAGAGAGAATGCTTTATATTCTGCAGGCTAAATATTTCGGCTCTTTGAGAACAAGATATGGGTTATATGATGCGAGTGTTACGCCCTCACGGCTTTCGACGAGATACACAAGTGTATGCGTGTTTAGGTAGTATCAGCCATCTGCACTTATGGTAGAATGACCAAGATCTTGTACGTGCCATTGTGGTGACACGGGGGTGGGACATGGCTTCCGTCTCTGGGTCTGCACATAAAGTTGACCCTTGTCCGTCCCGGCCCGAATTCGAACCAGCGATCTTCCGATCACAAGTCCAGTGCTCTACCAATTGAGCTACCGGGCCCCCATCTGCAGTGATCTTGTTGCGATTGAGGATAGTATCACGGGTTGATATTGATGTTATTATTATAATGTATTATTATTGTTTTAAGTGTGTAAACGTGTGAACGTTGTAGGCAAACCTGACGCAGACAGATTCTCTTGGCCATCGCGTAGTACAATCGTAGCTGAGTAAGCGTTGTTTCGCAGGGTAAGCAATAAGTAACGGCCAGTAATTAGTACACAGCCGCGTGTGTATAATAGGGCATTTCCTAATACGCTATAGCCGTACGATACCTGGCGATAGGTGCCACGATGCTGGACCCTGTGACGTCAGTCTCCAAAAATGGGAAGACGGCACAGGGCCCAAGCTTACTTAGGGAAGACAAAAAGACTGACTGCAGAGAATTCTTGGAGGACGGAGCTATAGACCAGACCAGAGGAAATAGAGCTAGGGAAATAGAGTATAGGAGTGTTGAAAAGCAGAAAAGAAATACAAGTTACTACTTAGAATAAGTTAGCATAGAGACAAGTGATAGGATACGACAGTTGGAATACAGTGCCAACAGAACAGACTGCATCAGGTAAGCAAGTACGCACGTTGTTTTCCCCTTTTGTGTCAAAGTTGTACCCCAAATAAAAAGAAGAAATTGTTGCTCTTGGTTTCGTTTGCATTCTTAAGATTTTTTGTACCTTGTTCTTTGTCTCCATTATAAAGATCTGTCTGTCCTCTCAAAACTCATAAAGCCAAGCGAGTAAAAAGTAATTATGGACATATTTAAATAAACATCTTTAAAGAGGAGGTCGCAAACACGACCCCGCGATAATAGTAGAGAATACGCACATGGCTTGCTGTGTCGTGCCTGACTTACACGAGTTGCTTGTTTAGATATTGAAATGCGAACAAAAGCAATGACGTTTGTCTCGGTGACTTTGTCATCATGAGCAGCGGGAAAATTAGGTCCCTGTCAGACTTGTTTGACACGACCTTATTATTTTGCGTGATATACGAACGTGTGAGTGGATGGTTTACTTAGGCCAAAAAGAAAAATATGTCTGTTTCCGGTAACATCGCCGAAAAAAATAGGGTCGGTCGGTCGTTGTTGTTTTTTTATTTAATTTTTTTTAACCTTTTTTCTAACGTTTTGTTAACGTCTTTTTACGTGTTTTTTTTATTTTTTAAACGCTTCCTTAGTTTACTTACAATTATTTAGCACATGTTTTTGACCTAGATATATTAAAACTAAATAAAGTATACTTGACTTCATTTTTGTTTTGTTTTTTTTTGTTTTGTGTGTTTGCGAAAAGCAAAAAAAAACCTGTAGGGTCGGCGCTTAAAAATAGGGTCGGTCGGGTTACCGGAAACAGACATATTTTTCTTTTTGGCCTTATGTCATGGGAGATCACTCTCACGTGTGTGGGCTAAAGGATGCCTTGCTGTCTGAGTGCCCTGCGCTGGAGAACGGAACACTATCTGTCTGTCCACATGCTTGCCTGTTTCTCCTCCACGCCCTTCTCTTCTTCTCTCTCTCTCTTTCTTGTTCACATTTTCTGTCTTTCTAACACACACACACACACACACACGCACATGCATACGCGCAGACACACACACACGCACGCATACGCGCGCACACACACACACACACACACGCACACGCACACACACACACACAACGTCCATAGTCTATCTTATACGGCGGCACTTATTTAAGATGCATTTATTTTATGTAACTAGACGACGAATAATCGATATAATTAGTTTGCCTGCATCGTAAGGATTTCACCAAAATGAGGTGATAAATCTTGACGAACGGCTAAACGCGCCCTGCACAATCCCTGTCGTGGACATTTACCACCAGGAGACGTCCACCACAATTTACAGTCTCTGTCTGCTTCTTCTGCTGCAGACGTAAGTCTGAGTGTTAGTGGGGTGTGGGTGGGCGGGGAGGGGGTCGCGGTTAAGGGGGGGGGGGGGAGGGGCAGGGGTTGGGGTTGGTGGGGTGGGGGTAATTGATGTGTGTGTGTGCGTGTGTGTGTGTGTGTGTGCGTGCGTGTGTGTGTGTGTGTGTGTGTGCGTGTGTGTGTGGGGGGGGGGGCAGGGGTTGAGGTTGGTGGAGTGGGGGTAATTGGTGTGTGTGTGTGTGTGTGTGTGTGTGTGTGTGTGTGTGCGCGCGTGAGTGTGTATGTGCGTGCGTGTGTGTGTGTGTGTGTGTGTGTGCGTGTGTGTGTATGAGTGAGTGTGTGTGTTTTGTGTATGTGTGTATGTGTGTGTTTGTGGTGTGTGTGTTGGCAAATTGTGCATCAGCAGATGTTGCCGTTCAGTACCTGCCTGATTGACTCTTTATCATGCAACATCCCCTATTCAAATCACGATTGCTTTGTTGTTATATAATATGTACTCGCAATTTATTGTAATTTATGTTTTTGTTGTTGTTTGTTTAGATGCTATCAACACTTTTTGAAGCACGTGTGCACGTCCTCAATACACTACTTTGGGTGTGCACGTTAAAGATTCCACGATTGACAAAAGGGTCTTTCCTGGCAAAATTGCGTAGGCACAGTTAATAATTGTCTACCTATACCCGTGTGACTTGGAATAATAGGCCGTGAAAGGTAAATATGCGCCTAAATGGCTGCAATTACTGGCCGTATAAAATGTCATCTCACACGGCATCACAGCAGAGCGCCTAGAACTGTACCCACGGAATATGCGCGATATAAGCGTCATTGATTGAATACAGCTTAATGCGAGAAACATATTCATGGCTGCCCAAATTACTTACGCAAACCATTTGATGCCGTTGAGGATATGATGTAATGAAATATGCTATTGTTTTGTGAAATAGAGCTTGTCTTTTACTTTGTTGTTTTTGTGGATTTTACATTCTTTATCATCGCGGAAGCCTGTATACAAAATGGCGCTGAAAGTGGGACATTGGCACAGCTGTACACGTTCATGCACTTTTCTGTAATGTTTAACATTCCCACATCTCTCTCTCTCTCTCACTATCTCTCTCTCTCTCTCTATCTCTCTCGCTCTCGCTCTCGCTCTCGCTCTCTCTCTCTCTCGTAGAATAAGCTTTAGTTCTGATAATAGCTCATGAATACTTCGAACCTGCGCGTCCCTTCTCGACTAATAACCCTTAAGGACAAGCAGGGAAGGTGTTCGTGGTTTGTCGTCCAAGCTTTCCTTCATGCTTGATCCTCACTAATGACTGAGCAAATTTATCAATCAGCAGATCCCGGTCAATGTCCGTCTCCCCCCCCCCCCCTCCACAACCCCCTCTCCGAGACTCGTTGTCTACCAACTAAACCGGCTTTGTGGTTGTAGAGGAAGATTTACTTTTTTTTTTTCTTTTTTCCCCACAAATAGCATATTATTACAAAGTACAGAAAACAGTGCTTGTTCTTCTAATTAATGTATATCAAGATATATTTATTATACTTGTTTAGCAGGTTATGTTGTGCATGTCTGGGGTTTGGAATGTATTTAGTGTCTCCGTTTATGTGTGTGGTGATTGCTCACTTCTTTTTTTTTTATTATTATTATTTTTTTTTTTTTAGGAAGATTTATTAGCCGGATTCATGGTGATTATATGACGGTGGTTATATATAGACAGATTAGACTCGCTACACGAGAGCAATTACAATCACTGTGCATGAACACACAAAGCAGAATCCAAATTAGTTTTCAGTAATTCGGTTTTCCCGCGGCACATTCTGGTTCTGTGCGCAGACGCAGTGCGACAAAGTTCGTACTACGGTCATACCTCAATTTCAATATCTCCAAACATTAAACAGACAAACAAAAACAACACAAACAACAATAAATAGGCAAGTTAAAAAAACAACAACAGAGGGAGTTTTAAAAAGGAGGTATATTTTCTGACAGTGTAATAATGAAGAAAAAGATTTCAACAATCAGATTTTTAATACAGAGGGTGTCTTGAAATGTAGAATAGAATACTTACTTATCACTTATTATCAATTTGCCAGGTACATAATCGCATTACTTTTCAGACACTGCATGTGTGTCCTTGAAGTTCATAACAATTCTGCACGCCTCAGTGACATTCAACCTCCCGCAGTGGGGCACTGCGGTTATGAAATTAAAGGCCCCTCCTGTTTTTGGAACCGCAGGAGCTTTCTAGTTTGCTGTTAGGTAGATTTTTGGTTCCTCTTTCCTGTCATGCTCTCTTTTTCTTCATGAATTCTTTTCTTTTTTCTGCCTTCTTGCTCATTCACCTGTATTTTTTCCAAAAATCTCTTCTCTTGCCGCTTGTCTCGCGATTCATGTATAGTTTAATCTGTTAGTGTTCTGATGTAAGTCCAGCAGTAGATAGGTTAAGCCTATTTTAACATACTGGAAACTGGTAATCTTCCAGTAGGTATTAATTTAGTTTTACTAAAGCCTGCTGGGACACAAGTAATGGGTTAGTGCATTTGTAAACAGGAATCGCTTGACAAGTGGCCCCCTTCATCCCCCCCTTCCTCGTCCTGATATGGCTCTGTGTAGTCGGCTGGACGTTAAGCAACAAATAAACAAACAAACAAAGTGACATTCAACCAGACTGGAAGTTCATAACAATTCTGCACGCCTTAGTGTCATTCAACCAGACTGGAAGTTCATAACAATTCTGCACGCCTTAGTGTCATTCAACCAGACTGGAAGTTCATAACAATTCTGCACGCCTCAGTGACATTCAACCAGACTGGAAGTTCATAACAATTCTGCACGCCTTAGTGTCATTCAACCAGACTGGAAGTTCATAACAATTCTGCACGCCTTAGTGACGCTCAACCAGACTGGAAGTTCATAACAATTCTGCACGCCTTAGTGTCATTCAACCAGACTGGAAGTTCATAACAATTCTGCACGCCTTAGTGTCATTCAACCAGACTGGGTGTTTGTTTTTTCTCACTTCAATAATGGTTTGCTTGAAGTCATGTAAGGGCTAAATTATGCGACAAATAACTGCGCGACGGAAATCACTTTAGAAAATTCTGCACGTGCGGATTGGTATATATGCCAGGGTTATTTCTGTTAATGACAGAGTTGACCTCACCCAAAGTAGCTTATTTTAGTACTGCATCGCATGTCAGGATAGGACAACTGATTATTTTTGTATTTCTGGGATTGCACATGCAGGCGGGGGTAGCGTGGGGATGAAGTGTGTGTGTGTGTGTGTGTGTGTGTGTGTGTGTGTGTGTGTGTGTGTGTGTGTGTGTGTGTGTGTCCGGAATTTATAAACGAATAATATTAGCGATAATATGTAGTGTGTGTGTGTGTGTGTGTGTGTGTGCGTTCAGGTCGTGCGTGCGTGTGCGTGCGTGCGTGCATACGTGTCTGTGTGTGTTGGTGTGTGTGTGTGTATGTATGTGTGTGTGTATGTGTGTGTGTGTGTGTGTATGTGTGTGTGTGTGTGTGTGCGGCTTTCGTGCGTGCGGCTTTCGTGCGTGCGTGTGTGTGTGCATGCGCGCGTGTGTCCGGATCATAGAAAAGGAAGGCGTTTTTGCTCTTGTGTGTTTTTGTTGTAGTTTCGTTTGGGTTTTTTGCTTTTTATGTCTGTGTGTGGTTGTTGTTGTTGTTGTAGGTTGTTTTCTTGTTTGGGAACCGTTCGGAGGGAGGGGGGGATACAGGAATTTGGAGGAAGATTGCATGCAGCGCACACTCCATCACGCCATTGGGAGGAAATTGTCCGTGAACCAATTTCTTTTCTGGGATTAGACCGAAAAGTGCCGGCGGAAAGTTGTAAATGGGAGGTGTGAAGAAGTCGGCTTTGATGGATCTCTCCGCATCATAGGCTGGCCAAAACCCTGCGGTTGAGAAAGCGCTGATACGTTGTCTTGGTTATATATACACAAACCAAATGAACGCAGTTTGCGTAAAACGTATTTTGTATAGATTTTTGAGCTTTTTTCAATTTAAAAACAACATTATTTTGGATTCAGGAGATGATAAAGAGTAGAATGCAATGCAACCAATGCAAACCTGTTGGCAAAATATCGATTAATATCACTATCTTGACGAACAAACTTGTTTAGTTCAATTCACAGACTATAATTGTGAAAACATTTAGTCAAGACTTGACTTAATGCACAAAGAATGGTGACTCGTGACTCGTGACTCGTGACTCAGAAATGCTTAACGATGCAAAATTAATGTCAGTTTGAAACAAAACGGAAAAGGAAAAACTTCTTTTTTCAGGCAAGAAAAATGTCTCAAAAGAAATTCAGGAAACGTAAAGCTCTAGCTCTCTCTCTCTCTCTTTCTCTCTCTCTCTCTTTCTCTCTCTCTCTCTCTCTCTCTCTCTCTCTCTCCCTCTCTCCCTCTCTTTCTCTCTCTCTCTCTCTCTCTCTCTCTCTCTCTCTCTCTCTCTCTCTCTCTCTCTCTCTCTCTCTCTGAGGAGAATGTTAGCACGTTTCAGATTTGGTATGTCACCACTATTTACAGTATAAACCCAATGTGAATAACGTAGACAGACTTTGCCCTTTGTGCTCAGATGATACACTTGAGACGGAAGTTCATTTTTTACTTGTTTGTCCCGCATATAATGAAATCAGAGTTGAATTAATAGCCTCAAAGTATTATCGAAACCCATCCATGTTTAGAATGTGCCAATTACTATCCTGTACAAATAGCCAAGTGGTAAGACAGTTAGCAACGTATATTAACTATACGATTTCGCACTGATTCTCTGGAAAATGCACAGTTGCAAGATGCAGGTCCATAAGGTTGCTTCTTTTAAACATTGTTCGCTTGTATTATGTGTCACCAGTCTTGTTATGGGCCGGAGGCCTAACAAATAAAATGTCCGACCGACTCTCTCTCTCTCTCTCTCTCTCTCTCTCTCTCTCTCTCTCTCTTAAAAGAACACTAGACAACGTTTTAATCAGAGTGTTTGTTTGTCTGTGTCTGTTTCTCTCTCTCTCTCTCTCTGGTATAGACAACGCTATAATTATGAGACATCCGGTTGAAATGACTTCATCGATGCTTATTTTGTGCAGGAAGTGACGTTGTACTGCCTGCGCAGCGGGGAATACAAAGTGAACGGACGTGACAACGCAGGATACACTGCGCTCCACGAGAGTTGCGTCAAAGGCAGCGTGAGAGTGGCGCGTCATCTCATATTACGTGGCGCTGACGTCAACTGTTGCTCTCAGGACGGTATCCGGTGAGCAAGAACGAACAAAAGAACATGCTGTTTGTTTCCCTCTGTGTGTGTGTGTGTGTTCTGAAGAAGCCTCCGGAGGCGAACATTGAACATGTTTTTGTGTGTGCTGTCCTTCTATTCGAGAGTAAACCGGCACGGTGGCCTAGTGGTAAGGCATCCGCCCCGTGATCGGGAGGTCGTGGGTTCGAACCCCGGCCGGGTCATACCTAAGACTTTAAAATTGGCAATCTAGTGGCTGCTCCGCCTGGCGTCTGGCATTATGGGGTTAGTGCTAGGACTGGTTGGTCCGGTGTCAGAATAATGTGACTGGGTGAGACATGAAGCCTGTGCTGCGACTTCTGTCTTGTGTGTGGCGCACGTTATATGTCAAAGCAGCACCGCCCTGATATGGCCCTTCGTGGTCGGCTGGGCGTTAAGCAAACAAACAAACAAACAAAAATTGGAGAGTACAGATTTCTTTTGATTTTCAACTTTGTTCATTTCACACACGGTCATTTTGTCGTTTAGATACAACAAGTCGATCAATCAATCAACCAATTATTAAATAAATCATTCAGCCCATTGGCCAATCAATAATAATCTGTGTTGTTAATCAAACAATGAGTTGGTTTAAACAATGTGTTCCGAAAATCACAGATAACAATGTCGCATACAATCAATCTAATAAAATGTAATGGAGCACAACAAGCAAATTAAAGCTTAGGCCTAAAAAAAAATTTGTCTGTTTAGGGTAACATGACCAAAAAAAGTAGGGTCGGTAGGTAGGTAGGTTTTTTTGTTGTTTTTTTTTGTTTTGTTTGTGTAAATGC
>NC_090257.1:38722310-38734810 GCF_037325665.1 Littorina saxatilis
ACAAGACACAAATAATGTGGCCTATAACTCGATCCCAAACGACTTTGTTTCATCCCATAAGAAAACCCTTCTGCGACTTCATCATAATGCTTCTGTGGCTTCAAAGTTTCCATTTCTTTTTCCGACTTTATCATGTAGCTCTATGGCTTCATATTAATTTCTATCCCTTTTTTTTTTTACCGACTTTTTCATGTGCCCCTATGGCTTCAAGTTTCGATCCCTTCCCAGTCGTGACCCAGATTGGAAGATTTTGACGAAGCCATTCTAGTCCTAGTTCAATCTGCGTTTCCTACCAGGGTTCTATTACCTCCCTTCATTACCTTCTAGGTAATGGAGTTTCTTTCAAAGGATAGGACCCGCGGGCGTGATTCTGTCTGAACACGTTCGTGTACCGAGACAACCTCCTGTAAAATCGATGGCAATACATTTTATGTTATTTTGCGAGGGGGGGGGGGGGGGCATTTACGGGGGCAAGGAAAGAGACAGATCTAACGGAGGGTTCAAGGGAGAACGGGGTAAGGGGGGTTGGTTATGAGGGTGTGAGTTCAGGATACTAGATCACTTTTGAGGTGAATTGATTACAAACCATCGCAGACTATACATCATTTTTTAGGGAGGGTTGGGTTGTTGGGGAATTGGGGGGGGGGGGGTGGGGGGGCGGTGCTGACTGTAGTTCACAAAGTCATGATAAAAAGGGATCGAGATGGCTTCGAACTTTTTACAATTTTCATAAGAGCTTTTGGCTATTTCGAAATGATGTATATATTGCATTACGTTATCTGGTAACATTAGCCCAGAAACGACGCTGACGTTTGGCTTCGCGTCAAGAAACTAATATCTGTATAAATCGGGATATTTTTTATCGAATGTGATTTATGTTTTCGAACTTGGAATGGACTGCATTGGAGGGCAAATGCGTCTTCAGCGCTGAATGTGATAGCATACTGGCTCTTTGCTTCTGGTTATCAGACATAATTGTAATTTCCCCCCGTAATGTCAACGTTCTAAATTGATTTGAGTATCATTTGGGTCTTTCTTGCACTGCATCTACTTTTTTGTTTGACATTGGATCTGAGGTGAAAATACCCAGCGTCAATTGTGTCAAAACAAATAGTATTCGAAAAGCAAAATCCCGATGGCGAGTGATAGAAACATCCTTAGAGCATATTGCATCACCATTACACTTAGCTGATGAGATAATTATAAAACCTATTACCCAGAAACACACTTCTGATGTTGTAATTAATCTTGGCTCTCAATAGAGAGAGAGAGAGAGAGAGAGAGAGAGAGAGAGAGAGAGAGAGAGAGAGAGAGAGAGAGAGAGAGAGAGAGAATTCATCTTGACATTCAAAAGAGAGAAAGAAAGAGAGGGGGGAGAGAGAAAGAGCGTAGAGAGAGAGAGAGAGAGAGAGAGAGAGAGAGAGAGAGAGAGAGAGAGAGAGAGAGAATTCATCTTGACAGTCAAAAAAGAGACAGAGAGAAAAAGAGAGAGGGAGAGAGAAAGAGAGGGAGAGTGAGGGAGAGAGAAATAGAGAGAGAGAGAGAGAGAGAGAGAGAGAGAGAGAGAGAGAGAGAGAGAGAGAGAGAGAGAGAGAGAGAGAGAGAGAGAGAGAGAGACGAATTCGTAACCAGAGTGCGTTGCAAAGTTATTAGATTTCAACTGATAAGCTGTAAATTGCAATTAAAGGACAAACACTTCACGGTCTGCAACCCTAACACCTCAAAAAAGATACGAATACATGACGCCCTCTCGTTCCGTCATTATTACATTTCAGCTGATAAAATATAAATCATATTACCTCAGTACGGACTTTGCACCACAAAAAGAGCAACAGTTACCTTACCAGGGCGAGGAAGGGGGGAAGAGGAGGAAAATAAGGGTGCTCGGGAATTGTGTCGAGAAGATAAGGGAATTACTAGTTTTGAAATAGCTACGGGCTTATGTATGGTTAAGGTTTGAGGGGAGAGACATGTATATAATTTCCAAGTAAACATGCAGATTACGATATCATTCCTGGCAGAAAGGCATGTTAAAGCATATTATTTCGCCATCAACCCACATCTTCAAGGCTATACATTTTTCTCCCCAAAAAACACACACGATGAAACCGATAAGCTCCGCAAGGGCTGAGAAGATTCGGGAGGGAGGGAGGTGGGAAGGGCTAGATGAATGGGAAGGTAGAGGAGGGGGAGGTGGGGAGGGGGGTGGGGGGCAGGAGTAAAGATATATCCAATTCTAAAAGATAACACATACGAGAAAACGGATAAACTCGGGAAGGGCTGGAGGAGGTTGGAAGGGAGAGGAGGGGGAGGGGGAGGAGGAGGAGGGGGAGGAGGGCAAGAGTAATGATATACATTTCTAAAAGATAACATTACGAGAAAAACGAATAAACTCAGTAGCAAGGACTAATACGCGGAAGGGGGAGTAGAGGAGAATGGGGGGAGGGGGGTGGTGGTGGGGGGGGGGGGGGGGGAACTGGAGGACAGCTAGGAGATTGGCAAGGGAAGGTAGGGAGTGATTACAGTGGAAATGGCAAAGGTGAAGCGTCAGTTGCAAATGCCACGCATCCATCAGCAGTCTTTTTCTGGCCCGGTTTCTATGTCACGAGAATCGGAGAAGAGGAATGTCGGGGGTGGAGGGGGGGGGGAGGAAGGTAGGGCAGAGAGTTTTAAAGGGGCAATACCTCTTCAAGAATATAATTTATGGGCGTTTGATTTTCGCTCAAGAATCGGTACGGGTTCGAATCCGGGCCGGAACGGACGCGGGTCAACTTGGTGTGCAGACTCAGAGACGGTATCCTTGTACCATGCCCGTGTCACCACTGTGGCACGTAAAAGACCTCGGTTATTCTGCCAGAAGTGTAGGCTGCTGATAACACTGTCTGCTTAAGTCTGTCTATCTGTCTGTCTGTCTGTCTGTCTGTCTGTCTCTCTTTCTGTCTCTGCCTTTTTGCTGAGAGAGAGAGAGAGAGAGAGAGAGAGAGAGAGAGAGAGAGAGAGAGAGAGAGAGGGGGGGGGCTATCTGTTTCCTCTTTAAAACTGTCACGTGTTTGTGGGTTCATCTGTAGATGTGTGTGCGTTTGTGTTCGCATTTGTTTCTGTGCTCATGTTAATGCGTGTATTCATGCGTTGACCTATGTATCTGTGACTCCGTACATGACCTTGTACCCATAGAGCTATAAATGTCACACCCCATGCAAAAGTTATTGTTTGCAAAAGAAATGTATGCCTGTGTAAATTTCTGTGTCTGTATTAACCTGGGACAGAAGTACATTATAATTAGAAGTCCTTAAACGATTAGCACATGCAGTCGACGCGCGTTGAGAAAATCATCATTTCATGAAAGGATTTCCCTACCCAGAATTCCAAACTGTTTGAGGGATTTTAAAGATTAGGTTCGGGACGACGACGCCCTATGGCCGGTTTATTATATAAAGCCAAAGGGAAGCAAGTGGATAAAAACGGGCGTCGACACACAATGAAGGGTGATACTAACTTGTAAGATCATAAACCTATGTCGAGATTGATGGGTATACGGTGTATAGCGTTGATGATTACGTTTCAGTGTATTTACTTCCTAACATTAAACCCACGAAGAATACATAAAATGTGATAATTTTTTGTTGTTGCAAAGAGTTTTTGTTTCTTTCCTTATCTGAGTTTCTCGTTTAAAGATGTAACATTGTTTTTGTACAAGCTCGAAACCGAATTTATATTTCCAAAATAGTGCTGTAATAGGTTTACCTACTGTGTTTTGTTAAAGCCATATGTACTCGATGACTATACACGCTAATTGCTTTTCCAACAGCTGGAGACATGCTAAATTAAGTTCCCTGCAAAATATTGTGGTCTAGGACCCCTTCAATGTTGAGATATGTTAATTTTCATTTTGATCTGGATCGTCCTATTTATAGATTTGCCAACAGAGGTAGCGTTGACGCAAGGGAAATAACTCCGCGTCTTTGTTTACATCCAAAGTTTTTGAGACTCTAAAACAAGCTGTAATGCATGTATATGGTCCGCGCATGGCAACATATCGTCATTACATGGTCTTATGGTGCGTTTGACATCGATTATGGGCAAACTACACTTTGTAAACACGGGAGCGCGTACATATGCCTTTAAGGATTATTCGGATCTGCAGGGAATTCATGAAAAACGTTTGACAGCAAATGCAAAAATATCGCATTCCACAAAGTAATGCATGGCTTTTATTATTATTAATTGTTCTTGTTTAGAGCCTCTACGCTGAGTGGTGGGGGTAGATCCACATCCCATTTTGGTGCAATCCCATTTTGCCGCCGTCCCATTTTTTGCCCCATCCTATTTTCGTGACATGTCACAAGCCAAGCGTCACTTTACTAACATGTCATAACAATAGCGCGACATCCCATTTTGACATCATATCCCATTTGGCAGCCATGCCGTTTCACCGCCATTCCATTTCGCCCCCATCTCATTGTCGCGACATTTCACAAGCCAAGCGTCATTTTACTACCGTGTCATAACAATAGCGCGACATCCCATTTTGACACCATCCCATTTGGCCGCCATCCCATTTTTGATTAATTTTATTCTTCTTGCCAAGCCTCACTATACTACTATACTGCGTTATTCAACTAGGAAGACATTCCGTTTACGCGAAATCCCATTTTTGCCACAATCCAAAATGTCGCGAAATAGGGATGGCGGCGAAATAGGGATGGCGGCGAAATAGGGATGGCGGCGAAATAGGATGACGGCAAAACAGCATGGCGACAAAATGGAATGTCTTTCTTTCTTTATTTGGTGTTTAACGTCGTTTTCAACCACGAAGGTTATATCGCGACGAGAAATGGAATGTGGCGCTAGTGGTATGACACAGTGGTAAAATGACACTTGGCCTGTGAAATGTCGCGAAAATGGGATGGGGGCAAAATGGGATAACGGCGAAACGGGATTGCGCCAAAATGGGATGTGGAGCTAATGGTACATGATATGGTGGTAAAATGACACTTGGTCTGTGAAATGTCGCGAAATGGGATGGGGGTGAAATGGGATAACGGCGAAACGGGACTAATAGATTTCTTGACTTTGGGGTAGCGCGACTCTGTTACTGCTAGCTTTCCACTGGGAGGAAGCGACCCGAATTTCCAAGCGATGGGACAACAAAGTAATTACTTTTTTTTTCTCAATAGATCCCTTCACTTTGGAGATGATGAGTTCAATATCGGGCGCATTTACGTGATTTGTAAAACATTATACATTTGTACAAATCACGGGTTAACATATGTGCCCAAAGTGGGTATCTGATTGGCTGCGGACCTGGGTGCACGAAGCGGGCGTTTTGATGGGCTGTTAAGACGGTTAGCCCGGAGAGATGATGATGATAATTAGTTTTAACGTCCTCTTAGAACCATTTGGCCTATCTTGGGACAGGTAGAGTTAATATGCATTATGTGGGGACAAGACACTGGACAAACATGCAAACAGAGAACACATATGATCGTGTTATATATCTGGAAGTCTGTTGTTGCGATATTTCAAAATGGGGATGGAAGTAATGATTGTGTACGCGGAATATGGTTGGACTGGAGCGGTTTTGTAGGCTTATTTGCTTTTTATGTATGTAGAATATGTTTATATTTGTGGCTGAATAATAATTAAAACAATAAAAAAAATATTAAAAAAAGCCCGCAGAGAGAACGAGGGGAGAGAGAAAGAGGGAGTGGGGGGTAGGGGCGGAGGGGGAGGGGGTATAATCAGAGTATAACGGCGTGTGTCTATCTGTCTGTGCATGTGTGCGAGTGGCGTCACTGATTCTGCAAAAAGCGTGCATGCCATGTGAGTGACATGTGATTTTTGAGAGTGGATGCTAACCCTAACCCGAGACTGTATTATGAGCTATTTTACACTTTTTCTAATCTAAGTCTAACTTTTTCTAAATTGAAAAAAGGGCTACCCCCGAATAACGTAACAATTGTTACATTATTCGTTTTTGTTACATTATTCGTTGTATCAGATGTGCCTTGATGTAAATTTCACTCTGAGGGATGTCAATTTCACTCTGATTCAAATCTACAAGCCAAGTTTAATTTTATTGAGAGTTTTCCACATTTCGTGTGGTGTAGTATAATAAAGTGTGATTTGGTGGAGATAGTGGCGGTGGTAGTGGAGTACGCGCGTGTACGCGTATGTGCGAGTGCGTGCGTGTCTGATCTGTAATGAGTAGCCAACGTCCTCACTTCCGAAAGTAAGTAAGTATGAAAGAAATGGGACATCAAAGAAAAATGAAGAAAAGTTCAGGGGGAAAAAAACCACCAAAAAACAAACCAAGGCAAAACAAAATAAGTCCGTAACTTAATGTATTTTGGCAGAGAAAAAAAAAGGAAAATGTTTGGATAGTTGATCCTTGGAGAGACAAAAACAACAGAATAAAACAACAACAACATCTGTTTTTCTTTTCTTTGTTTAAGGAAAGTTGATTGACAACAAGGCACGAAAATAGACCTTGTTTTTTGCCCCATCCACAAAGGACAAGAGGGCGACAAAAACACATCTCGCGTGATCAATATTTCGTGCCAACTTCCGTGTTAGAGATATCGGGGAATCTGTGCTGTGAGCGCTCACGCTATACCCCCCAGGATCAGGCTTAAAGGGACGCACCCTGTCACTTTTAAATCATTTTGGAATCATGTCGTTGTTGTTGTTGTTGTTGTTTTTGTTAATCGGGGAATCTGTGCTATGGCGCTCACGCTATACCCCCCAGGATCAGGCTTAACGGGACGCGCACCCTGTCACTCTTAAACCATTTTGGAATCATGTTGTTGTTGTTAATCGGGGAATCTGTGCTTTGAGCGCTCACGCTTTTCCCCCCAGGATCAGGCTTAAAGGGACGCACCTTGTCGCTTTTGATTCATTTTGGAATTAATGAGGTCACGTTGTTGTTGTTGTTGTTGTTGGGTCGTTTTTTCTTTCTTAATTTTCGGAGTTTAAAAGGGCACCATTGTGACAAGCTAAAGTGTATATATAGATGTACCATGTGAATACGCTATGGTGATATTGCGAGACTGTCACATCAGATACAAGGCATTGCCCCCATGTGACTGACTACCGCACCAGAAGCAATGTTTAAATTATACTTGCCCTTACAGCATAACTTTGACCACAGCGGTGCTGTGCTGTTCTTCTAAAAGTTGTGGCAATAAAAACTAAGTTTTAAACTAAACTCTATAATAAACTAAGAACACTCACCAGAGGATTGCACTTTTCAACAAAGAAGTGTGTGTTAATGACCCTTTTTGCTTTAACTGGGGTGAAAAACAAAAAGACGGAAAAACTTCGATCGTGAAGATAAAGAAAACTTCAATCCATTTTCGAACATGAGAACTTTGGTCTTTTATTCAAAAGGAATGATGGGAAGAAGGGAGGGGGGGGGTAGAAGAGAAATGAGGTGCAGTATTGATGAAAGTGTATGTGGGTCCTGCGTGCGCGGAATTGGTTTCCTTGAAGGCAACTTGTTGTGGCAAAAGTGCAGTGCGTGACCGGACTCTTCTGACGACACAAATGGACGGCGAAAGAACGAAGTGGCGGTTGGAAGTGGGGAGGGGGTGGGGGAGGGGGAGGTTGGGGGTATAAGGGATGTGGTGGGGGACGTTGTTGTAGTGGTCGTATTGTGTTTATTTTGCTCTCGGCCTCTGTATGTTTGTCTGTCTCTGTCTCTCTGTCTCTGTCTCTCTCTCTCTCTCTCTCTCTCTCTCTCTCTCTCTCTCTCTCTCTCTCGCTCTTTCTCTCTCTCTCGCTCTTTCTCTTTCTCTCTCTCTCTCTCTCTCTCTCTCTCTCTCTCTCTCTCTCTCTCTCTGTTTCTGTTTATCTCCCCCTCCCCTTCTTTCTGTTTGTCGGTCTGTCTGTCTGTCTGTCTGTCTGTCTCCGCCTCTATCTGTCTCTTTGTCTCTCTCTTTATCTCTCTCTCTCACTCTCTCACTCTCCCTCTCTCTCTCTCTCTCTCTCTCTCTCTCTCCATTTCTTTCTCTTCTATTTCAATATCCATTATGCGCATTTTTCAACGAACACTACCCCCTAAGGACGACAACATTTAAAACCTTAAAATAATTCCATAGTTGACACCAGATGAGCAAAAACATCTGCTTCACAATAAAATATTTCCATCCGTTAAACCAGATCGAAAATAGCCCGTTCAAATTGGTACACAAACTCCAAACCCATGGCGTCGCCGTGTCGCACCGAGAATGAACTTATTATCTGAGCTTATGATCTCTTGTGAACTTTTAATACAGTGTTATTCTGTAGATACATTCCAGTTGGCAGATGTCCAGAGCATAACGTGAGTGTGAGATGTTGTTTTGAAATATGAAAAAAATAATAACGGTCAAAAGTGAATTTGTTTTTATTCAGGTCACAGTCGATGACGGTGATGACTCTGACCATGCAGAAAATGTACAAGATTCAGGACTGAATTTGCCAGATGTACTTTACCTTTACAAAACAAAAACATTTCAAATTTGTTTCACCTTCATAAGATATAAAACAGCATTTACCTTATGCGGTAGGGAATACGTAATATCTCTTTAAGGCCATGTGAGGGCCAAATCGCTATTTTCCATATATGATGATCAGCACTGTTTGTGTCGCTTTTGTTATAATACTGATGGTCTCTGAATTAAAAAACGTTAATGTGTTTGTTTATTGTGTATGTCGTTGCTATAGAAACAGGAAAGTAAACAGCAGCCATATTGGATTTTAGGAACCGTTTTTTCCATATCCAAATGCTCGATTTCTGTCCAATATTTTGCATAAATATAGATTTAGATCATATCTACAGATTTACCATTTATTTTTTCTGTGAGTATTACAGTTATTTAAAAAAAAATTTTTTTATCATAATGTTGAAATTTTGCGTAAAATTTAATATTAAAAAAATCGTAAAGCCAACATTTCTTTTCCGATTCATTATTCAAATGGTAACTCTGTAGATAGTATGTGAAAGTACAAGTATGCAGAATTTCACAGAAATCTAACCAGTAGATTTGAAATCATGTTGTTCCCAAATGTCAAAACATGCAAACTGAGGAAAAGGCAAAAACGCACACAATTTGTTTTGAAACCATTGATAGTTGTAATTAAACCCAAAATACATACATGTATCACCAAATTCCACACTGAGGAATGTTTTTCACACCTTAGAGACACCGTTTAAAAGTTAGGGAAGACATAAAACATAAGTTATTTCAAACATGTGCAGTACACCTGGAAAATTGTTTGTTCCGAGTTACAAACAATGCATACACACACTCGTACTCCCAATCACGCATGCACACCAAAAAAAGCTCGCTCACTCGCTCACATTCACACACACACAAGCTAGCTCCAAATTACGAAACGTACCCAAGTCATCAATTGCACGCGTACAATAACCACAATATATATGAGATTGAGAATAATGTTAACCACAATAACAATGACAAGTCGCCTAAAGCGATATAAAAACATTTAGTCAATCGGTATGAAACTTAAATATCAACACCACAAACCAGTCATCACCAAGACTACGAGATACATTTAGATAGTCTCGGCTAACAATACCGAGACGGATCACGCTCGTCTCCGCAAAGCATGAGACCATATGTAGTACTTACTAAACCTATTTTCTGTAATTATGAGCACATTGTTAGAGTGAACATGACATTTCTATATATTTTTGAATTCAGGAAAAAATGAGGAATGCAATGCAGTCAAGGTTTAATTTGTTACTAAAAATTAGATTTTAATGACAACTTTAACAAGCAAACTCATTAATTTATTTTTAAGATTTTGAGCTGAAATGCAATACCATAGTCCGGACTTCGTCGAAGATTGCTTTACCAAAATTGCAATCAATTTGGTTGAAAAATTAGGGTGATACAGCGCTGCCTCAACTGCCTAAAAAAATCCGGATATGACGTCATCAAAGACATCTTTCCAAAAAATGGAAAAAAACATCTGGGGATATCACACTCAGGAACTCTCATGTTAAGTTTTGTCAAGATTGGTCCAGTAGTTTCCTCGGAATCACTTTATACACACACACATACACCATGACCCTCATCTCGATTCCCCGTCTAAGTTAAAACATTTAGTCAAAACTTAGAACATGCCTGCAGCATATGCAGGGCCACCTTCCAGCTGAACAAGTTCTTCCAGTCTCTCTGACTTGGCTGCCCACACTTTGTCTCTCCTTTTACTTTGCTTGTCTCTCACAACCTTCAGACTGTTCCGCACCCTCTTGTGCATCCTGGCTGCTCCAAGCCTCTTCATGTGATGTCCAGTCTAGAATCCGAAGAACTGGGCAGAGTCGGCAGCAGCAGCAGGTCCAAAGTTGAACTCTCTAAGAGCTGTACCAAGTCGTTTACTCACATGGTTCGCACACTCTTCCTTGTCAATGTGAATATCCTCACCATAGGGCTTGATGTCGTTGAGCTATGTAAAAGTCTTGGAGTCACCGTCCGACAGTAGTGTTGTGTAGCGAAGCTTGTTGGTGTTCACCGATCGACGCCATATGACACGGGCTGCTTCCACCTCCATCATCCCTGATGAGCCTGCAAACAAGAACAAAATAAGAAATGTAATTTGCAAACAGAGTATTTTTTAAGTGTGTGTGTGTGTGTGTGTGCGCGCATGTGTTATTCACAGTCATTGTCCAGCTAATACTTCAATTATAATTAATGCGGAAAAAAAATGAAATAAACATGGAATTACCAAATTACTGAATATTAAATTTCTAGCAGCAGGTATAGGTGCACTGAACATTGTTAGATTGTAAACGTTAAGCATAATGCATTAATTGATACCATTTGAACGTTTTTAAATACACTTGTATTGTGCCACACATACATGTACTATTTGCCATCCCCTGACCACTATTCTAGCTCCCTCAGTTCTGGGAAGCCCGTTGATTCTGAAGACTTGTGAATCTCTCTTGATGCTGTAGATACAGCTCTCTCTCTCTCTCTCTCTCTCTCTCTCTCTCTCTCTCTCTCTCTCTCTCTCTCTCTCTCTCTCTCTCTCTCTCTGTCTGTCTATCTATCTGTGTGTGTTTTCTTATTATTTTCATCACACACATGCACTCCCCCATGCCCTGAACTATTCAAGATACAAATTGGATTTTTACGCATGTGTTACAACTTTCATTATTATTATCATAAATTGATGATCTGTCTTTATGACGCTTTTTTTTTTAATCCATCATCCATGCCTTTGGTTTTGGTTTTCAGTTTCACTGGAATGCATGGAAAATAATATCCACTCATCACTATTACATTTACTTGTAATTTGCTATATATTATTTGAGTAAGTTGCTTAAATTTGAAATAAACTCTATTCAAATATGTCTGTGCAAACAGATATAATTTACCTTTATAGTTCACCTCACACTTGTCCAAGTGGTCCACGAGCCAGGCCGCATACTCCTCTGGCTTTTCCTGAAACAGCTTCTGCCCCGTAGACTCCACACCTGGCAGTAGGTACACATGACATGGGCATCAACACAGAGTCCAGTAAGTAAGTCCACAACACACCCAACTCCAATGTGCGAAGAGTGTCCACCAGTAAGCCAGGTGCCATCATAGCTCACAATAATGTTCAGGGTGTCGTCGACACCAAGAGTAGTGCCACAGTATCTTGCATGAACTTCTCGAACATATGCAACAGTGTCACTGAACACATGCTTCCGGAATTTCTCCAGTTGTGTGAATAGTTGGCTGGCATGAGTATGACTATGAAAGGTCTTGTGGTGAAGTCCAGCTAAATCCATGTTTTCACAGAAATTTCTGAATGTGGTGGCTCCCAGTCCACAAGCAAGTGAGGAATACACTGCCTGTCTGTTCATGTCGAACACTTTTGTCTTGGCCTTAAATTTTGTCGCAAGATACTGTTCATACACAGGCTCTTCGCACGAAGAACAGTTCACCTGGGCAAATACTGCCAAGCCACTTGTTGGTCTGGAGTCTGTGCAAAGAGACAAGCACTTGTTTTTACACTGTGGACAGCACAGACTTGCAACCATACTGTCTACTTCGGCAAAGTCTACAACACCCCTCTGGGTTTTTACCAGGGTTTCAGTAGCAGCAGATGACTTAGTGTCAACTCCACCGGACACAAACCTCTCATACGATTCTTTTTTGAACTCACTTCTTGTCTTCGTGCCGAGAATGTTTTCAGTCGAAGGAATCGACGCGAGCACTAGCAGACGACCCCAAAACCGGCACTAATTCTGCCACGTCAGCCAGCACAGAAGCTGATTGCGCTGATTTCTTCGCCTTCCATTGATTCTTCACTTGATCTGTCCTCTTTTTCGTAGATTTTGGGGCTCCTCTGGTTGTTGATGGCTTGGTGCGAACCATTTTTGCACAGGAGCGTGTACTTTCACTGCTTGTAAACAAGCGCCATTGTTGTACCACGTGACCCCGGTTGAACGAATCAAGATCACATCATACGTCATACTCTCCGTATAAGGAAGTTGGCGT
>NC_090257.1:38739810-38741560 GCF_037325665.1 Littorina saxatilis
TGCTTTGTATTCAGATGTGCGCAAATATTCTTTTTTTGTGTTGCTTTTTAACTTAAATACCGCATGTGTTTGCAGGATTTGCTGAAGCCTCTGGTTAGTTTTGTCACTAAAAGACACTATACAAAAATCTACATTTCTGAAATCACATTGCGAACATATAATTTGTCTTTTGTGCTTTTCAACCACGGTTTATATTTCATGACTTATATTCCATTTAATTTCGTACCTATATATACAGGTATCAAACTAGTCAAGAACATACGTCCTACGTTGATTATTAAGCTCATTATGTCATATATTATTTACACTTTGTACATATCAATATATAATTATCACAATTATACAGCTATTGCCACACTTGATTATAAAGCACATGTAACATATATTATATCAGTTTGTATCATTATATAATTATCACAATTACCCTGCTATTATCACAGTGGAGGATATTACCCTCGGGAGTGCTGTCGTGAAAATTGTGACCTTGGTTGTGTCAAACGCTGGGGTTGTGGTCTGGGGCTGTGATTGTACCATTTCGTCGATAGCACGGTTGTAATCGGGCCGGTTTTTTTCCAATCGTATGATCGATAGTTCGTGACTCTGCTGAAGATACTTAGATTGATGTCCTTTGCCTGACCTCTCTCTCTCTCTGTATCGGTGTCTTTCTGTCTTTCTGTCTTTCTGTCTGTCGCTGTCTGTCTGTCTGTCTGTCTGTCTGTCTTTCTGTCTGTCGCTGTCTGTCTGTCTGTCTGTCTGTCTTTCTGTCTCTCTCTCTCTGTATAGGTGTCTTTCTGTCTGCGTTTTTGTCTTTCTGTCTGTCGCTGTCAGTCTGTCTGTCTGTCTGTCTGTCTGTCTCTCTCTCTCTCTCTCTCACTCTCTCTCTCTCTCTCTCTCTCTCTCTCTCTCTCTCTCTCTCTCTCTCTCTCTCTCTCTCTCTCTCTCTCTCTCTCTCTCTCTCTCTGTGTCTGTGAATATATGAGATCAGCACACATTTCTGTCAGTGTCTGTCTGCCTGGCTGTCTGTCTGTCTCTTTGTCTGTATGTCTCACTTTCTGTCTGTCTCTCTTTCTGTCTGTCTGTCTGTCTGTCTGTATGTCTATCTGTCTGTCTGTCTGTCTATCTCTTTGTCTGTCTGTATGTCTCTCTGTCTGTCTCTCTTTCTGTCTCTCTGTCTGTCTGTCTCTCTGTCTTTCTGTGAATATATGAGATCAGCACACATTTCTGTCTGTCTGCCTGTCTCTTTGTTTGTCTGCCTGTCTCTCTGCCTGTCTCTATGTCTCTCTGTCTGTCTCTATGTCTCTCTGCCTGTCTCTATGTCTCTCTGCCTGTCTCTATGTCTCTCTGTCTCTCTGCCTGTCTCTATGTCTCTCTGCCTGTCTCTCTGTCTGTCTGTCTGTCTGTCTGTCTGTGAATATCTGAGCTCAGCGCACATTCTGCGAGAATGACGAGTTTGTGTGTCTATCGGAATGTTTATTTATTAGTCCGTCAAACAAAATTGCACACGCATTTACTTCTTCTTCATCTTTTTGAACGTTCTTGTGCTGCAACTCCCACGTACACTCGATCGTGTTTTGCACGAGTGGAGCTTTTTACGTGTATGATCGTTTTCCCCCCGCCCTTTCGGCAGCCATACTCCGCTTTCGGGGGATGCATGCTGAGTATCTTTGTGTTTCAAAAACCCACCAAACTGGCATGAAACTGACACAGGATCTTTACCGCGCGCACTTGGTCTTGTGCTTGCGTGTACACA